>NC_091127.1:175447521-175747521 GCF_040183065.1 Periplaneta americana
AGTAGGTGAAAAAGAATTATGCTGAAACTTATCAGGAAGAGAAAAACGAATAGGTTTGGTCAATGGCTGAGAAGAAACTGCCTACTGAAGGATGCAATGGAAGGAATGGTGAACGGGAGAAGAGTTCGGGGCAGAAGAAGATATCAGATGGTAGAAGACATTAAGATGTAGCCTATGTATCATATGCGGAGACTAAGAGGAAGGCAGAAAATAGGAAAGATTGGAGATAGCGGGTTTGTAATGAAAGACCTGCCCTTGGGCAGGGAGAAGAGTTCCGGGCAGAAGAAGATATCAGATGATAGACGACATTAAGATACACGGATCATATGCGGAGACAAGAGGAAGGCAGAAAATAGGAAAGATTGGAGAATGCTGTGTTTGCAGTGAAGGTCCTACCCTTGGGCAGAAAACTGTGAATGAATGTAAGGTGTTAATTGTCGTAAATCATATTTCTTTTAATGAACTTTTGTATAGAGAAAGATTCTGTTTTATGCATAATTCTATAGAAAACTTACTAGGCCTACTCTGATAAAATAAATCTATACTAATAATAAATCTGTAGCCGAAATTTTTCTGGTAATTTTTGGTTTTCCAAAAATAGTTCGTCCTAGCATATATAATTAGCCGCCCTGAAACCGAAAATCGCTTTTTTGAAATTTTTGTTTGTATGTCTGTCTGTCTGCATGTTTGTTACCTTTTCACGTGATAATGGCTGAACCGATTTATATGAAAATTGGAATATAAATTAAGGTCGTTGTAACTTAGAATTTAGGCTACATGGCATTCAAAATATTTTATTTAAAAGGGGGGTTGTAAGTAAGGTGGCTTGAATTAAATAAATCGAAATATCTCCCTTATTATTAATTTTCGTGAAAAATATTATATAACAAAAGTTTCTTTAAAAATAATCTCCGATAAGTTTTATTCTATGCAAAATTTTGATAGGACTGATATTTAATGAGATAAATGAGTTTAAAAATTACAATAACAACGCCATCTAAGGCGCTGTACTGAAATAAAAACAAATGACTTCGTCTATAAGGGGCCTTGGACAACAACAATCGAAAGCTATGAAACATACGGTAGCCTACAGAGAATGTTTCTGTGTTTGTATGAAGTAATATCAGAAGCTAAATTAACCGATTTATATAATTAATTATTATTTAATCATTGGAAAGTGTGGTTTCTCTGGATGGACATAATGCTATAATGTTATTACAGTAACTTCTGAGTGAATCGAGGACAGGTAAGATTAAAATAGCTTCTTATGCACAGAAAACTTGATAGGCTATTCTGTACATTCGTTTCCTGTATTTCCTAAAATAATTTTTATGACCAAATGAGTGGTCTCTGGATCAAAATGATCGCATTTTAATTTTTTTAATACAATTTAAATTAAGTAACATAATAAACGATTTATCCTTCTATCAAACACTAATGTTCCCTGGATGAAATGTCCTATTTTAATTATGTAATTACTTTATATTTATTTCTAACGGGTGCAGCGGAGCGCACGGGTACGGCTAGTAATTAAAATAAATAAATAAATAAATAAATACATAAATAAGTAAGTAAAACAGTAAGTAAGTAAAAAGTATGTAAATAAATAACAAGACAAAACTGTGGGATTCGAACCCACGTCCGAGCCCAGCCTCGGAGTTCGAGACTTGTCCACAATCCGTAGATCGCACCTGCCGATATATTTTATTTTTATGCTTGAATTTCATTAATATCTTTTTGTGACGTTACTGAAAATTAACGTTTAAATTTAAGGGACATACTGTTATTGCCTGTATATACTCATGTGGTTATAAATATAGCTTTGTGAATAAATGCATTTAGTTTATATGTTCTGTAGTTCGAGAATAATTTCAGGAACAACGCTCAAGGCTGGTTCACAATAAACCGAGAACGGAAATATAGTTAAAATAAATGTATTAAATATGAGCATTAACAATTAACTATTGTGAAAGCTCACATTTAAATGCATTTATTTTAACAATATTTCCGTTCTCGTTTTCGTTGTCGTTTCCGTCCCCGTTTATTGTGAACCAGTCTTAAGGTATATGTACACCCACAAAACGCAAAAAATGATAAAAAAAATTAGAATTTTCAAAATATAACTATTTTAACACAGAATTTTCTCCCCTTTAATTTGATATAAGAATTTTCGATTTATGCGTTATGGTTTTTCAGATAAGTCCCATTTTCCAAAATTCTGCGTCATCAGCCACGGTCACTTCTACGAAGATCACTCCAAAAGTAATGCACAACATTTTTTAAATTTATTTTTCATTCTAAACCTTTACAATTTATGGAGGTCCTAGATACATCCTTCCCCCTTGTATTCAAATTTAATTTAAGTCGTTCCCTCGTGCACGCTACTAAAGAGTGGCTCAGACGTGTTGGTCCAGACTTTTATCATGTAGGTCTACAGGCCCTCATTCCAAGGTGGCGTAAGGCAGTTGAATGGTTCTGGGATTATTGTGACGTGTTGTTCCTGAAGGAAATTAGCAAATCTGTAGGATAAAAATGTATTTTTTAAATAAATATTGTGGATCACTTTTGGATTTTTTACATGATTTATGCAACATAAAATATTAGTATAAGTTACATAATGGTAATATTTAATTAATGTAAATGAAAATAAAAAATAGCTCTATGTCAGGCACTAAAGAATAGTTTTAGCTATAAAACAGTGAAAAAAATGTGGCTCTTTCTTAAGGGGAGAGGATGGTATTTTTTGGTGAAAAATGAGTAAATTAAAAAAAAAATTCTTTAAAATGCTCTGTGATATGTGTGGAATGCATAGCATAATATTTTGTGGGTATTTATGCCCTTATCAGATGCTGAGACGCCATTTTTGAACTTCCTGCGTTATGGATTTTTAAATCACTCGACCCCTTTTATTGTTGTTTCCGGTAAATTGAATTTTCAAAAAAAAAAAAAAAAAAAAAAAAAAAAAAAAAAAAAAAAAAAAATTATTTAAAATATCCTTTGATATGTGTGGAATGCATTGCATAACATTTTGTGGGTATTTGTGCCCTTATTGGATGTTGAGACGCCATTTTTAAACTCCCTGCTCTATGGATTTTTAAATAACTCACCCCCTTTTATCTGTTTATGGTAACTTCATTTTTTGCTACATTGCTAGACAAAAATGTATATAATTTCTGAACTATTAAAGATACATGCATGAAATTTAGAACACACATTCTTTAGACTATTAGGAAACTTTTCTCTGTAACAGAATTCTGTTAATTGATTTCATTTTAAAAATACGTCCGTTTCTTTACAAGAAAGGAATTTAGAAAACTGTTATTAAATTTTAATTTTTTGTGTTACAAACGTAGGTACCAATATCAAAATTCTGTTACAGACAGTTTGTAGAGCATGCTTTTGCAAGTACATTGCAAAAAACGGGATGAATCTACCTTTAAAAATGGTTCAGATATATCGATTTTAGTAAAATTCTGCATTGGGAATATTTTTTTTCAAATATGGGCCCCCAAATATTTTTTTAATATTTATTTTTTGTTGAGTTTCTACAGGTATGAGCTCTCTACATACAAAAAATTAGTATTTTACACAAAATAGAAAAAAAGTTTTAAAAAATACCGTCCTCTCCCCTTAAAAACTGCATGAGCTATCATGTTTCAAGTTGTATGTCAAAATTATAAACAAAATAGTTTTTATAAACAATTTAGACACAATTTCAAGGGATCTGTTCACTTCATTCTCTTTCTGGTACCATTCTCAATTGCATAAAATTTTACAGAGCAAAACTATGCAAAACAAAATTTTTTGTGTGTAAAGGTGTACATATACCTTAAGTCTTCTATAATGATATGAATAATACATTTTAACTAAATTCCTTGCAGAATTAAAGCAGTGAGACTCGCGTAACAATGGAAGGAGACGGGTAGACATGCGACGTCTATTCAACAAGGCCTCGGGGCTTAACTAGGTGGCGTTCTAACGACTGTATAGTCCTGGAGTGGTGTCACGTGACCTCTTGACCCTAAACACGTAGACCATGGCCATGGAGTCTCTGTATGCTACCTGTAGAATTATGGAGATGTCACGTCGCTAACCCTGTCGCATCACGAACACCTGCCACTACATCGAACCTATTTCGTTTCATCAATCATCTCGGATGAACGAAGCATTATTTCTGCGTCACTGTTGTTCACTGAACTGCATTTTCTGCTATTTTTAAATCGGGGAATCTGATTAACGAAGATGAAACAGCTTATGTTCCTGGAATTCTGAAGGGCAAGTATTTTTTACATTTTATTAACCGAAAAGAAGCGGAAACTCGCTGTAGCCGACATTATGTTCTGTCTTGTTTTTATCTGTATCCCTTGCAGTCTCTCCTTACATAAACAATTTATAATTACGTATGTGGCTTTAGTGATTCTTCGTCCAATGAAATAATAGTAATATGCGTTACAAGAGCGGTATGTTGAAGTTTTCATGTTCGAGGAAAAGTTTGAAAAAGCGAAACGTAGTTGAGCTTTTTTGATTTCCGGGAATTGAAAGAAAACATACCGCTCGTGTATCGTACATTATTTTGTGCGAAGATTGCTTATTATATACCTGAAAGAGGAATTTATAATTAGTTGCAATGAAATCTCCATCTTTGTTTCTGTTCAATGACGGCAAATTTGCAAAACAAAAATATCTATCTTCAACATTGTTGCTTTAAAATGTTTTCTGTGTTTACTATACTCCAGCAGGCCGTGATATACCTCTGTCTTTTTCCCCCAGTCTATTAATGCGAACTTAAAACAAACGGTAAGGTTATGTAATGATTTAGAGTTTACTTAATTTTTGCAAATATTTAAAAGCAATAATTAACAGTGCAGTTTAGGTGAAATTGCAGTGGTAAGTTTCCAATTTATAATTATTACTATATTGAACGTCTCTCAAAATAATATGTTAAAAGCGTAAAGCAGTTAAATCAATATCTCACTTAAGCGGTAAGACGAGGGAAATTGTTATGTGTGTTAGGTTGGGAATACTGAATGTGGAATTTTAGACTTTCCGCGCATTGGTTTTGTGCGGAAACCAAGCAAAGACGCACGATCTCGCACAAAATACGTTTGCAAAGAATAGACTACTAGGGCATGCGTTCTCCATTCTTTGTACTTTATTTAAAACCAACTGCAGTTATGTGGTGGGCGAAAACGTTGGTGGGACAGGTTTTCTAGGAATGCGCTTTTTCCCTGCCATCTGTATATCTATGATGGAACATGTTAGCGAGTTAGTGCCTTACGATCATAAATTAACAAGCATTATCATTTCTACTAGTCGGTATTCCTCAACTCTTTCATCCTAAACTATTTTCACTTTCTCTGTTCCTTGGACGGCTTGATTACATACGAAGAATAGAAGGAACCTACACACATTAGGCCTATTGTGCTGCCTCTCGAAATGGACAAGGAACTGGTCGGTAAATTTTGCCTGAAACCCTCTCCTTCACGAAAAGGATTCTTTTACGTGCCGTAAATGTAGGACACGAGTATCCCAGCTGTATTTCCTACTAAAGGAAATCATTCTAAGGATTTTTGTCAACCTTAAAACTGCGTCGACCTTATTCGGGCTTGATCCCATGACTGTTGGCTTCAGTGGCAAACATGGGATGTACTAAACCAGGCCTGCAGAACTCGCAAAGTAGGTGCCAACAGACAGAATCACTTGAATGAGTTCGTGTTTACCCAACTACATCACTCAGGCTTCAAAAGTACCTATAACGAAGAAGAAACAGTATTTCAGAGATTTGGCCTATGGTTCTAGACTTATGGGACACCCTGTAGCATATAAATGTGCATATGCCGATATAAGATGTAAAGGCCCATTCACAATGAAAATTAAACATAACCGTAACATAAACACAGAAGTTTGCGCCCAGGCTACCAAATGGGATCATTCACAATGATTCACATCAGCATTGACATATACATTACCGTAAGACGTTAACATGAAAGTTTGCAAACTCCAAACTTTCATTCTTATGCTTACGTGATTTGCGAACAGTACACAATCGTGGAGCGCTGAAGTATACGACAGAATATGAGGAAATGGCGTCGTTGTTATGTTTCCATGGTTACCAAGTATGTTTGCTGTTATGTTTATGTTCCCATCGTGAATGATCTTGATTTTACCGTAACGTTTATATTCTTAAGTTAACGCTTACGTTATGTTTAATTTTCATTGTGAATGAGCCTTAACAGTCATTTTCTACAAATCGAACTGTATGGGTTTTTAGTATGAGGGTTATTAGTGAAGGAAGTAAAATTATTTTACTATGGTCTTACTAATAAAAACTCTATATACAGACGTTTAACTGTCTTATACTTATACAATGAGTAGCTCGTTTATAAGTCGTGTGTAAATTCCTTACTAATACTCACTACATACGTCGTGTATAACAGTATAACTGTTACACAGCTACGTCATAGTTTCGTCATTACTTCGTTACGAAAGGTAATAGAATATCTGAGGTTCTATAATGGATCCGGTAGAGCGCTCTAGTGTGGCGTGTTAAATATCGATAGTACAACTGGCTCTAATAGATTACCACACTACATTTTGGTCAGAGAGTACAAGCTACAGCAATATTATTCTAATAATTCTATGATCGTTGGTTTGTTCTTCTGTGGTTACAAGGTAAATAAACATCATCATAAAATGACAGTCGATACGAACAGCTGTTAAAGGGGCGGCCATTTTTTCCCTATATACAACTCTTAAACAAGGGGTTTCGTGTATATAACTACTGCAAAGCAATTCCCATTGTATAGTTACAGCCTGTTTATACGTCCATAGCTTATTCACGGTTTATTAGTAACGTTTTCTGTCTCAACTCTGCATAAGTCTCGTATAAAAACTATACACGGTTTATTAGTAAGACTGCTAATGTTTAATAAATTGTATAGTAAAATATTCCTCGATATTACATACAGTTTACGTATATATGACAAGTCGTTTGGATTTCCCGAGGCTGATTTTGGGCAAATGCTCGTCGTCATGGAAGTGCATACTGTTGAATTGAAATGCATTCATACCTGTAGACAACAACAATAACTGGTTCCCTTGTCCCCCAAACCGCATGTTGTTGACAGACGTAATGACCGGACTAGTCTATACAGGAAGGACTCAGTGTGTGTTGACACATCGCAGCACAACGTCCCAAGAAAGCAACAGCTGTGCTGCGCTACAACATTGTGCTGACAGGGGAGACGCCTTGTTGACGTTCTACAAGTTTTATGAAGATTCAGCAGTGCGAAATGTTACTGTGTTACATTCCTACGTTTTCATAGTAATTGATGAAGCTGGTATTATTATTATTATTATTATTATTATTATTATTGGGCGGCAGAGTAGCTCAGTTGGTAGAGCAGCTGGCTACGGACTGGAAGGTCCGGGGTTCGATCCCAGGTAGCGACAGGATTTTTTCTCGTTGCCAAACTTTCAGAACGGCCCCGAGGTTCACTCAGCCTCCTGTAAAATTGAGTACCGGGTATTTCCCGGGGGTAAAAGGCGGTCAGAGCGTGGTGCCGACCACACCACCTCATTCTAGTGCCGAGGTCATGGAAAACATGGGGCTCTACCTCCATGCCCCCAAGTGCCTTCATGGCATGTGACGGGGATACCTTTACCTTATTATTATTATTATTATTATTATTATTATTATTATTATTATTATTATTATTAGCCGTACCCGTGCACTCCGCTGCACCCGTTAGAAATAAATATAAAGTAATTACATAATTAAAATAGGACATTTGATCCAGGGAACATTCGTGTTTGATAGAAGGATAAATCGTTTAATATGTTACTTAATTTAAATTGTATTTAAATAATTAAAATGCGGTCATTTTGGTCCAGAGAGCAATCATTTGGTGCAATGACAATTCCTTTAGCAAATTTCTTAATTGTTATTACATGCAACCATAGTTTAATGAAGATTGACATACAATTTAGTTTTAATGTGTATATTTTATATTACTTGCTATATGTCTCAGAAGTTACTGTAATAACAATGTAGAATTATGTCCATCCAGAGAAACTACACTTTCCAATGGTGAAATAATAATTAAAAAATTAATTAGCTTCCGATATTACTTCATACAAACACAGAAGCATTCTCTTAGGCTATGTTTAATAGCTTTCAATTGTTCTTGTCCAAGGCCCCTTATAGACGAAGTCATTTGTTTTTATTTCAGTACAGCGCCTTAGATAGTGTTGTTATTGTAGTTTTAAAACTCATTTATCTCATTAAATATCAGTCCCATCAAAATTTTGTTTAGAATAAAACTTATCGGAAATTATTTTTAAAGACATCTTTGTTATGTAATATTTTTCATGAAAATCAATAATAAGCGAGATATTTCGATTTATTTAATTCAGGCCCCCTTATAACCCCCTTTTAAATGAAGTATTTTGAATGCCATATAGCCTAAAATCTAAGTTACAACGAACTTAATTTATATTTCAATTTTCATATAAATCGGTTCAGCCATTATCGCGTGAAAAGGTAAGAAACATCCAGACAGACAGACAGACAGACAGACATACAAACAAAAATTTCAAAAAAGCGATTTTCGGTTTCAGGATGGTTAATTATACATGTTAACACTAATTTTTTTGGAAAATCGAAAATTACCAGAAAAATGTTGGCTACAGATTTATTATTAGTATAGATTATTATTATTATTATTATTATTATTATTATTATTATTATTGTCATTATTCTTATTGTTATTACTTGGGAAGAAATTGTACAGAACAATTGAATTTAAATTAATTATTTGAATTATTTAATTAATAGTAATACATGTAGGCCTAAATGAAAACTTGCTAAGGATATATTTAACTTTAATTATCTTAATACGAGTTTTACATCTCAGGTAGCCGGTCAGATATGAAGTCCTGGTGCCTCCGATAGAAGAAAATATACAGTTGTGGCATTCCGGATACGGAACCCAAAATTTATTTTTATCGTGTTTCGAATAGTGACGGTGCACAACGCAGGAATATCGATTCTTCATTATTTTACTAGTGTAGTTGAATACCTCAGCAAAAGGAAAATAAATGTCTTTAACTCAGTTACAAGTTTATCTATAAAAATGTTCCACATACGTCATTAATGTATAATCCGCTTGCGCCTAGTTAATTTTAATTTGTCTAAGTTTGTGGTGATGTGGTATAGAAGCCCGTCGGCCTTAACTCCGCCAGATTAAATAAATGAAGCACGGACACTGAGGAAAGCAGATAAAAGCAGAATAACGGCTTGTGAAATGCGATTCATGCGAAGAACAGCGGGCTATACTAAATGGGATCTGAAAAGAAATTGTGAAAGTTTAAGGGAACCAGGTAGTGATTAGGGGTCAAAAATCCGATTTTTTATTTTGTCTTTTAAAATAAATTACAAAACTGGTCATTAAAACAATATAAATATTGTGGAGGGCATTTCTGCAGATAAGCCTTTTAAATGACCTCTTTAAATTTGGCGGTGAATGTAATTCATACATTCTTTTTTTTATACAGTTTTCCATAAGTTGACATTTTCAAACTTAAGTGCATTTTTCTCTGAAATTGCTGAATCAATTTACATGAAATTTTTACAGTGTTTTCTGCAGCCTGTGATCTACATTGTAGACCTACGGTTTTAAGAATGTCACACACATAACACGAGAAAAAAATGTATATGCATTGAAAAAATTTTAAAAATTTTAAACAAAATTCAATATTTTTTTCTGTTTCACTAGGGGTGAAATATTTAACTAAATTTTGCTTTGAAATGTACAATACACAATACTGGATAACTTAAAAAAATACAAGGTATATGAGTGAAGATAGTAGCAAGTAATGTGCACCTGAAGAATGAGGTACACCTAGAAAAGTTGGAAAACAGGTTATCAGTTAGGGCCTTTCTTTAGCACTTGGATACGAAACTAATTAGTTGTCTTTTATACCACTGAATTCAGAATGATTGATTGCATAAGCCTGGAAATTTTTATTCCTTTCTGAGCACTAGAAGCTTAGAAATATTCAACTAAACTTTTGTATTGAAATTTTTTAATCGCACAGAATCACTACCCAGTTCCCTTAAAGGAACTAAAAACTTAACTAGTTTTAGATTACATTGTTCAATATCAGTCTAATTGGAAACATCATTTGGAAAGAATGAGTAATAGTAGACTCCCAAAGGCAACTTATGATTATGTACCACATGGCCAAAGATCTGTGGGTCGTCCTGCTAAGAGATGGCGTGAAAATTTTATGTGAGACCGTAACAGGCCTTGTGGCCTTACACTTGTCAGGCAGAAGAAGAAGAAGAAGAAGTTTATGGCCATTGTGTTAGAATTCCAATGAAAAAAGTCTGACAATCCTAGTGTGATTGTGATAATAAATTAATGAAGAAGAATTGAAAAAGTAGTGCCAGAGAAAACTGGAGTAGCCCGAGAAATTCTCCCGGACATCTTCGTTCCCAAAATGATATTCCATAATACTTTGTCTGCATATTTATTCGTCATTCGTGCGCTACTGGGCACAACTGGATCCCATGTGTGGTTTCAAACATCGCCGACAGTATGGATTTTAAAGGACGATGAAAGTCACGACTTGCTTCAGTGTGAAGTGAACCCAGAGGACCTGCGTCGTAGTAGACCTACTGGAAGTTTCGTCTGAAATTTTTGGTTCCCTTGCTTTATAATGTCATTATTATTCTATTGTTGCCTCACTGATGTTTCCGAATAGCGTCTTTTCAGATTGAAAATAATGCAGAGATTAAGAGAAAAATCATAAATTTATCACAATCAGGGGTGATCAATTCCGCGTACAGAGCTTTTCTATGTGGCGCATAAGTTACGCGTGAAAGTGCATAAAATATGTAAGAAACTAAAAAGAAATAATAGCATACACTAAAAAACATCTGAAGTCTAACTAGTGTAATATCACAGTCTATTATATACAGTCGCGAAGCTTGAGGTGATTTTTTTGCAAATCTCGTGATAAAGCGCTCCAAGCAGTTAGCAACTAGAAACAAGAGACTGTCCACGGTCGACTTTGGACTGTGTCGTATTTCCATCGAGTGCTACCTCGTTGCGTATTTCACATTGATGCTTGTGAAATGTTCGTTATCGGTTGTAATGAAAATGTTAATGGCTAAAATACAATAATTGGAATAATAATATTTTACTAGAGACGTAGAAAAATTAAGTCTCCTAAGTTTGTTTTAACGAAATTTATTAATCACGTTTTATTTTCAATTCTGGTGGGATTATTATTGCTTAGGCCTACTTTTTTTTTCAAAGGATATGTTTTTAATTATAGCTGTTAATTTTGTTGTTATTTTTATTTGTTACTTTACTAGAGACGTAGAAAAAGTATGTTACAATAAAATTTATTGATCACGTTTTATTTCCAATTCTGGTGTGATTATTATTGCTTAACCTCATCCCACTTTGTTAACTACGTAAGCATACACTACAAGTACCGGTACACGTAAGTTACTCCATTAATTCATATTTCCATTATTATTGTTGTAAAGGGAAATGCAAATTAATATTTATTGGTTTCATAGTTAATTATCGCTTTAATCTTGAATGAGTGAAGCTATTATAGTAAATTTCAGTTCATTTTGCACAAACAAAAATAATATTAACCTATTTCTTGTAGGTATCTTCGAGTTTATGGTGGAATTTAATATACTTCATTAAAATAATAAATTAACTTTATGCATTTAATATTTCAATAATGGAAGGAAGGTGTTAATTTTTCCAAAAGAACACAACGAAAGTTTAACATATTTTCTCGTCTACTAGGTGAGAGATCTGCGATGATGAGGCGACAGTAGCGATCCTAGTGGCGGGCAACTACCCATGTTTGCATTTTTAGTACATATTGAGCTTCGCGACTGTATATAGTAGACTGTGGTAATATGTAGCTAGTCGGTTGAGGAATATCATTTTGACTCTCAAGAAAATCTCCCGAACATCCTTGCACAAATATAATTTTGACTCCCGAGAAAATCTCTTCAACATTTTCGTTCAAATGTACAGATTCAGAGTTTTAACCAACGACATTTTCGGGTTTGAAAAGCGATGTTCGATCATGCTCGGGATTCAAAGGTGTGGGTGGTGTCGTTGTTGTGGCCCCACGTTGGGCGCCATTTGTGGGTGTAATCGTTGTTGAGTTCCCACGTTGGACGCCATTTGAGGGTGAGTGGTTATTGTGACCACACGTTGGGCGCCATTTGAGGGTGGGTGCGTCTCGATGTTGCGTGAGATTCACTCAGGGTAGCCGAGGTACTGTTGTGGTATAGGGTGATGTCGGGAATAATACCAAGCCGGCTACTTAAATAAAAGGCAGCGTAAACTTCAAAACTATAAGTTTATTGTAGTATCCACTTGGTAAACCCTAGAATATGTATTTCCGGCTGACATATAATTCAATCGTTGGTCGCCTTTTGTATCGACTCTATGGCGGCTCTGAATAAGCTCTATCCGATACTACAAATTCAATACTCTGTCCAGTACACTATGACACGAAGCGAAATAGTAGTCCTGTCGACACCAAACGAAGTAGTTATTCTGCCCTGTATGTAGGGCTGCCGACACGATGTAAAGTAGTTTTTGATGATCTCCGCTCCGAAGCGGAATAGTAGTCGTTCTTGATGATCTCCGCTCCCCGTCACCCTTATTTATAAAAACCTATCCTACGCTAAAACTAACTATCCTATTGGTTAAAAACTACGTCACTAACTGGCCTAAGATCTATTCCCTATTGGTCCAAAGTGACCTCATAAGCTGGACCAAGATCTCTTCTTATTGGGCGCGAAATATGTCATCTCTAAATTTAAACTTTGGATTTCCCATAACATCAAATTAGTTTGTATATCTCACAAGAATACCCGTTCTTTGGAAAACCCAAGCTTGGCAGTTGCTTTCCCACGGGTCCAGTCTAACTTTAGGGTTTTATGCATCATCGAGTCTCTATGAAACCCCGCTCAAGGTGGCCCTAAATCTGTCCGATGCTGACAAGTGACGAAACACCTGTGTGAGGAAGCTAATTCTAACGAAGTCGCCAGAACATCCCCGCGAATACATGTAATAAAAATATGGAGATATCACTTCGCTAATAAATCGGTCTCTCCCTCTCCTAATTACTGCTTCAAATGCCCATCTACATAACCATTGGAAATTCCCGAAAGAGTTTCCAATGTTATGAGATGTCCCCGCTTTCTGCCTATAACTAGCCTTACAGTTCCCCTACGCTATCAGCCGGTAACACATTATTTACAATACAATCTGATTATAATATCACTACAAGCAATTACAATAAATAATACATATATCTTCACAAGCCTTTCTATGTACACAACTCTCACACAATAAGCACAACAATGTACAATTTATATCCACATTTACATATGTACAATACCATTCATTCACATATTTACATTTATTTATTAATTGATCAATTACACACTCGGCGTGCTTGGTTGTACCAGCCGCCCTGTACAGGTTCACCTAGCTGTACGCGTGAGACTAACCATCCTACTCTTTCTCATTCCTGCCTCCTAGCCTCTCCTGTTTGAAAGGCCGCAAGAGTTGCTTGTGGTACCTTCCAACAGGTTTACTTTTTCCCCTTTCTACCAATTCGAAAGTATGGTCTCCATATCTACTTTTAATTTCGTAGGGCCCTTTGTACAGTAGCTCCATACGTGAGTAACGTCCTCTAAGGGCGGAAGATAACTTCACGTCCCTTAGCAATACCAGATCGCCGGGTGTGGGCTCCCATTTGTGGCGATATCTTTTAACTTTACCGAGTCTATACTCAGCCTTTTTCCTGATTCGGTCGAAAGCTAGTTTACACAGTAGTTCATCACTAGGAGGCTCACCCTCCTGTATTGCCTGCGGCAAACTCTTTATCATGGGATCGGGATCGATCCCTAACATAAGTTTGATCGGAGCTATTCCGGTCGTTGGATTGATAGAGTGGTTCATGACTCTCTCAATCACCTCACATTGCCTAAACCAGTCCTTATGGTTTCGGTGACACAGAATACGGAGGTACAATGATATATCCCTAAGCGCTCTTTCGCAGGGATTACCGCTGGGAAAGTATGCGGAGCAATTGTACAGCTTCACGCCCGCATCTTCCAGCCTTTTGCAAAACACTTTCGATTTATGTACCGACACATTGTCACTGAGCACCGCTGTTACCGGACCGTAAGTCGGTATGTAATCTCTAACCAGCTTGTCAGCACACAATTTACTAGAGATATTTCTTAAAGGGTAAATCTTTACAAATTTTGTGAAGACATCGTACGTAACAAATATGTACCTGTGTCCGAAGGACGATGTGGGCATTGGACCGTGTTCGTCCACTGCTACAAGTTCATTCTTTTTACCCCTGATAATGACCTGTGGTACATTGTCATACCTTACATTTAGAGGTTTCGCCCTCTGGCAGACCTCGCAACGAGATATTACCCTTCTAACCTTCTTTGACAGTTGCTTAATATAAAATGATTCTGACATAGTTAAAATGATCCTATCACTCCCAGAGTGACACATAGATAGGTGAAAGTTGTTTATAAGTTCATTCTCCATACTCGCAGGTATGTATATCTTCCACTTCTGGATATCCCTACCATGCAATTTATACAAGATACCAGAGCGCAATCCATACACTTCGTCTTTCACCTGTGAGATTTCTCTAGCTTTGTCCATTAAGGCCCTTATCGTGGAATCCTCCTGCTGCAAATCTGCAATTTTCCGAAATTTTCCCGTCAGAGCTCCATTCCTCGTGGAATCAATTTTCATCACGGCAATTTCATACGCGGGGGCGGTGATAGTTTCCGGTAGCCCCGATTTGGAATTCAAACGAGAGAGACAATCACCAAAGATACTGTCTGCCCCCGGAATATGTCTGATCGTCACATCATGAGCCAAAATTTCGTGCACATATCTAGATATTCTAGAGTTCGTCAATTTGCATCTACTCAGAAACGCTAGGCTTACATGGTCAGTAAATATGATTATCTGCCTATTAAAGATATACTGGCGGAACTTCTGTAGTGCGAAGTACACAGCAGAAATCTCTAGTTCCGTGATTGATGCGTTGCTTTCGGTACGCGACAGTCCCCTAGAAGCTGTGGCAATCACATGTCGCTTATTATCTTCATCGGTCTGACATAGAATTGCTCCATATCCATATGAAGACGCATCCGTATAAATCTGAAAAGGTAGGCTGTCGTTAGGCCTTTCCAACAGAATTGAGTCGGCAAAAAGCAGTTTCGTTCGATCGAATGCTTCCTGCTCTGCCGACCCCCACCTGAAGGGTGTATCCTTCTTCAACAATGCTCTGAGTGGGGCTACATGCTTAGCATAATTGACGAGAAACCGATTCTGGTATTGTAGGATACCTAGATATCTACGAACCTGTTTCCGGTTCCGCGGCGGCGGGATCCTCGCAATGCTCTGAATTCTCTCTTGGTCCGGTCTAATTCCGTCAGACGAAATTACGTATCCCAGGAAAACTGTTTCAACTTTAAAAAATGCTGTTTTCCCCAGCTTGACTGTCATACCAGCCTCTCTCAATTTAGTAAGTACAAAATCAATATCCCTAATATGCCTATCCACATTATTGCCATATATAAGAAAATCGTCAATGTACTGTGCCAGAAAACCTTTCGTCGAATCACCAAAAATTATGTCAAGTGCCCTTAGTAGCGCAGATCCAGAACTCGCGATGCCGAATGGGCATCGGGTATACTGATAAACTTTCCCGTTATGTAGGAACGCTGTGAATTTTCTCGAGTCCTCGTCCAGCGGAATCTGCCAATACGAACTGGTCAAGTCCAAACTAGTGAATATAGAACAGTCACTGATACGCCCTAACAAAGTGTCCACTGACTCCGTCCTGAAATTATCTTTAACTGAAAACGAGTTAACGTGTCGGGCATCGATCGTTACTCTTAAGCTTCCATTGGGCTTCCTAACCCAGCACAATGCATTTACGTAAGGCGAGTCCGATACTTCTATAACTCCGTCTTTTAACATATCATTTATGACTTCGTCTGCCTGATCCCTTAAAGATAGGGGGATGGGTCTACATTTATGCCGAAATTCCTCCATTCCTACCACCTTAATTTTGTGTGTATACACTCTACACAGACCCGGCGCGTCTGAAAAGACATTTAAATGGCTACCTACAACATCCATTAAGCGTTTTCTTTCACTCTCACTCAGGCCGTGTGCCTGGTTAACTTTATCTCTTACTATTTCGAAAGTATCTGTCTTCCTATTGTTATACGCGTCTACCTGTCTAAGATCGCCCGGCGAAATCTCATTACAATATCTGGCCCTACCGCTAATGAGATTACGTCCTATTTGTCTCGCCTGGACTAATTCGCCGATACACAACTCGCATTCTCCGCAGTCTACTTGACACACTCCCCTAGTTACCTCGTTACCTTCCCACGGATTAACCTCTATAATTACATTCTTACAAATTTTTAGATGCTCTACGAAAAATAACTCTTCCTGTAATTCTATCTCTCCCGCGGTTCTCTCATCTAACTCAGCTCGAGCGTTATTGCTACTGAATGGGACATGGCCTACACTGCCGTTACCTGCCGTAACCCCTAGTCTGTTTTCCCTGAAATCTAATAGCGCGTGCCATTCATAAAAGCTTTCTACTCCAATAATGATGTCGGTAGTCAACCTTTGTATCACAAGAAAAATAGCATTTAATTTCACGTCTCCGCACTCTAACTCGAACCATACTTGATATTTTACCTTTTCCTTCTTCTTGCTTAGGGCGCCCGCACAGTACAGTGAACATATGGGTAACGTTTGCAGTTTTATTCCTGAATCCCTAACCTTTTGAAAAAATTCCAAGCTGCATACATTATTTGTGGAGCCCGAGTCCAACAACACACAACACTTTGTCCCAAATATTTTAGCATCTATATAAGGCAATACATAAGTCCCATTATTTTCAAACTCTGGGTTAGTAATCTCGCTCTGTCTCTTTACGCTTACCGCGTTGGTGGATTCTTTTGATAGTGACTTATTGCACTTAGCTACAGAAATCTCCGAACCCTTGAGACTTCTGTCTAGCAGTTTCCCGAGTGTGATGCAGTCGGTTCCACTGCTACCTCGTCTCTATTTCTACAATTTATAGGCTCCCGGCCCATACTCATTCTGACCGGACTTTGCTGACGTCCGTTCATGTCTCTATTCCTGCTTTGTCCCACGTTACACTGTGTAGGTGGCCTATTGCACCCTTGTGAGGCCATTTCTTGTAGGACGCCTCGCCTATCTCTCTCCTGCTCCTGTCTCCTCCAATCACCTCGATTCTGCGGTCCCCTGCTAAAATTAGGCTGCCAGAATCCCTGTCTGTAATTTCTGTTCCTAAGCCAGTGTGGTTGGGTTCTAAGCCTATTATTTCCATTTTCTTGTCTTCCCGTGTACCATCGTATGTGGTTAACCCTACGCACGGGACCAACACCTCCTCGATCGTTCCTCATCCTGTTATGACTACTCTGGTTATTCCTACTATTATTGTAAGGACCCCCAAAGGGCGGGTCACTCCTTCTCTCCCTGTTGGGACTTTTCCCTCCGTTATGGCCATTATGGTACCGACTATGTGCATTGTTGGGGCTCCTGTCACCACCCCAGTTACTCTGATTTTGGGCTCCTGTCCTTGGGGATGAAAAGGCCGTACTTGCCCCCTTCCCCGCTTTCTGGTCGGTGGGGCTTGAACCCTTTCCTTTGCCATGTTCATAATCTGCCTGTCCACTACATTCATAGTGCGTGGCGTCCGAATCATCCAGCGCAGTCAATAGATCTATTGTTTCCCCGAAGTCTCGGGGCCCTGCTACGATCAGATTATATCTTATGTTCTCGGGATACTGCGAAATCACAGTTTGGATCAGCTCTGAATCCGGTATTGGCGGATTGAGGCTTTTCCCTTTCTTAACCAGTTCAAGAAAATAATCTATCATAGAGACGCCTCTTCCCGCGTCAAACCTGCTCTGATTAATTTCCTTCCTAATTCTTTGTTGTTGTCTTTGTCCCCAGTATCTCTCCGAAAATTTTTCTCTGAATTCCTCATAAGTGACATTATCCCCTAGGGCCACTAACGCCCAGTTGAGTGGTCGGCTCTTTAGGCTCTTTCGTACGACAGTCATTTTTAAGTCATCCGGCACCCCTCTTATTCTGAAGTACGTTTCCAGCTCACTTATGTAATTATGTGGGTTTGAAAATTCAACCTCATCAAAAATAGGGTAACCAATCTCATTCATAATGTGGGTGGGGTACTGAGGACGGCCTAAATATGCCTTGTCGTTTACATTTATCACCTCACTACGCACATCATCCCGTGAGGTCTGACATTCCTCACCAACACTATTGTTAACATGTCTTACATTTATGTTGCTACCTGATGCCGGGCTCTCACTTGTGCCCTCTTGTCTAGAAACTGCACGGTCCGAGCTGCTATGTCCGCTTAAATTTGCGGGACTACCCCCATTTAGTACGTCGTTTATTGAGTTTAGTTTACTTCTTAATTCTTCCAAACATTCGTTATCCGCCCTTTCTTTATTCTTTATGGCTCGCTTGAGACCGTCCACTTCCTGATCCATCTCACCTATTTTCTCTTCCACCGAATTCTGAATTTCTCGAACCTTCTCCACTATCGTTTCCTCAACAGCTGATTTTAGGTCGCTATTCTCTCTAGTAGCGCTATCTCTAACTCTAACTTCTAAATCCTTCATACTTTCTGACATCCTATCCATAGCTATCTTCAATTGGTTCTCCATTCCGATCCCATTCTCGGCTAATTTCCCCTCTAGCTTCTCTATTTTGTCCTCCATCTTGTTTCCTCTCTCCGCTAATTTTGCAATATGATCTCTAATCTCTCTCGAACTTTCCCCCAATCTATTTTCCATTTGTTTTATTTGTTCTCTACTTTCCCTTGAGTTATTCTCTAATTTAGTTTCCATTTGTTTTATTTGTTCTTTACTTTCCCTCAGAATCTGCTCTCTACTTTCCCTTGAGTTATTCTCTAATTTAGTTTCCATTTGTTTCATCTGTTCTCTACTTTCCCTTGAATTGTTGTCTAATTTATTTTCCATGAATTGTCTCATCTGCTCCCATAACTGTTCTAGCGTCATTTCCCCTTTGCCACTGTCTCTACTCTGTTGCTTTTCCACCGTTCGCTCTCCCTCTATTTCCTGTCCTGCGTTATTCTCGACCTCCTCCCTAATTTCCATAATTTCCTCGTCCTTCCTTTGCTCCATGGTTCCCTTGTTTCTATTTCCTCGTCTTTCTCGTATTTTCCTAACTACCTTACTCCTATGGCTGCGTAGTATCATCTATATGCTACTCTGTCATCTATCCGACGCTTGCTTTCCCAATAATAATCTAACTAGGCCTGTATTTGCACTCGACTCACTTCCAACAAATTACGCAATACACTTATTTCACTCTTTCCCCCAAAATATCACACACAAAAAAAATACATATATATATATACACCCGAAATATCACACCAGAAATTGAAACATATACACTTTATAATTATTCCCCCAAAATATCATATACATATATACACATATATTCATCTTCTATTCATACTTGCCACCGCCTCTCCGAGTCGCCTTCTCTGGTGGTCCCCGTGTTGTCTTCTCTAGTGTTGTCGTGATGTCGCGATGGCTTGGTTCTGTTCCCGCCTTCCAGCGTCGTTCCTCGGCTATGCAGGGCTGAAATGCTCCGTCCGGTCCTCCGCGTTGTTTGGTGCTGTGTTCGCACCCGGGGCCGGTCACTGGAACAGCTGTCTTCCTTCGAGCCCCACGTTGGAAAGCGCCATTTGTGGGTGGGTGTGGTTATTGTGGGTGGTATCGTTGTTGAGTTCCCACGTTGGACGCCATTTGAGGGTGAGTGGTTATTGTGACCACACGTTGGGCGCCATTTGAGGGTGGGTGCGTCTCGATGTTGCGTGAGATTCACTCAGGGTAGCCGAGGTACTGTTGTGGTATAGGGTGATGTCGGGAATAATACCAAGCCGGCTACTTAAATAAAAGGCAGCGTAAACTTCAAAACTATAAGTTTATTGTAGTATCCACTTGGTAAACCCTAGAATATGTATTTCCGGCTGACATATAATTCAATCGTTGGTCGCCTTTTGTATCGACTCTATGGCGGCTCTGAATAAGCTCTATCCGATACTACAAATTCAATACTCTGTCCAGTACACTATGACACGAAGCGAAATAGTAGTCCTGTCGACACCAAACGAAGTAGTTATTCTGCCCTGTATGTAGGGCTGCCGACACGATGTAAAGTAGTTTTTGATGATCTCCGCTCCGAAGCGGAATAGTAGTCGTTCTTGATGATCTCCGCTCCCCGTCACCCTTATTTATAAAAACCTATCCTACGCTAAAACTAACTATCCTATTGGTTAAAAACTACGTCACTAACTGGCCTAAGATCTATTCCCTATTGGTCCAAAGTGACCTCATAAGCTGGACCAAGATCTCTTCTTATTGGGCGCGAAATATGTCATCTCTAAATTTAAACTTTGGATTTCCCATAACATCAAATTAGTTTGTATATCTCACAAGAATACCCGTTCTTTGGAAAACCCAAGCTTGGCAGTTGCTTTCCCACGGGTCCAGTCTAACTTTAGGGTTTTATGCATCATCGAGTCTCTATGAAACCCCGCTCAAGGTGGCCCTAAATCTGTCCGATGCTGACAAGTGACGAAACACCTGTGTGAGGAAGCTAATTCTAACGAAGTCGCCAGAACATCCCCGCGAATACATGTAATAAAAATATGGAGATATCACTTCGCTAATAAATCGGTCTCTCCCTCTCCTAATTACTGCTTCAAAGGTAAGGCTTCAGAACAGCATGGAGTTTTGATTATGACGTACTTTTTCCAACGAATAAATTCACACAAATTCAGATCGATTAATTCATCGTATTCCAAAAGCAATTCCACGAATATAAGTAGTTTAGAAATAGCCTCGACCTCAATCCCGTTCAACAAGTCTATTAGACCGCAGGTTTGTACCTGGACTCGCTCCAATTCCCACCTCCTCGCGCAAGATAAACAAACACTAGTGGAAGAATACTGACATGCTCGAGAGTGTACGTGACATACACGCGGAGGCTAATATTGACCTGCGAGCACTTAACATGTTTTCACACGTTGCATGTCAACGGTCCGGCCAATGCTGCCCATCCACTTTACTTCATTTGCTTTTATAAAACTCAGGAAACCAAATACTGGCGATGTCTGTGGGAAGTGCTATTATGCTTTATCATTGCAAACGGTTACACCCACTCTAATTGAATTGCTTGTTGAGTCTGCTAAAATAAATGGAAAAGCAAAGTGTAGATAACAATGCAAATAATGTTAATCTCTGTCTCTTCACACAGGCATCACTATCATTAAAAAAAAAAAAAAAATACAAACAAGTTGCATGTGTGTTACTAAATATTATTCACTACATAGTAAGGAAGGATCATAAACTAACTTAAGCCAATTTCTGTCAGATACGTTTCCAATTCACTGTGGGCTAAAGCAAGGAGATGCACTGTCACCTTTACTTTTTAACTTTGCTCTAGAACAGGCCTGCACAAGGTTTGCGCTCTCCGAGCCGGCTCACAGCTCATGAGCGGAATGCAGATATTAGCTGCGCTCTGTATAAGGGTGGACTGGAAGAAGGGGTGATCTCGTACAAAATGTACACAAAAAAGGAAGTACTATTACGAGTGCTTATGAAATGAATTCCCGTTCAGTATTTGCAAAACTATCTTGGACTATTATTAATTAATAAAGAAGTATTTAATTTACAGAAATAATAGAAATTCTATAGCTACTTAAATGTACAATATCATTTTGTTATATTTTTATTTATCAGTACATCAAAACGAGGTTTTATGCTGTTGGCAGCTGAAAGGAACAGTAGCCTACTGATCGTAATGAAACATCAGTTACAGAATTTCAAAATTATTATCAAATATATATTAAAACCCATGGTTCATATTTTTAACTTATGTTTTGTGCAAGGTATATTCCCAGATGTTTTGAAATGTGCCATAGTAATTCCAATATACAAATCTGGAGATAAAAATAATTTAAATAACTATAGACCTATATCTTTACTTCCAACATTTTCCAAATTGCTTGAAAAATGTTTAAAGAATAGATTAATAAATTATTTAGAAAAACATAAAATCCTCTCTAAAAATCAGTTTGGTTTCCGCAATAATATTTCTACTGATGATGCTCTTATTAATGTTACTGGAAAAATTATCAATGAACTAGATATCGGAAACAAATGTTTGGGTATTTTCTTGGATCTACGGAAAGCTTTTGCCACTATCAATCATAATTTACTTTTGGACAAACTACATACTATTGGAGTTAAAGGTATAGTTTTCAAATTATTCCAATCATATTTTAGTAACAGAAGGCAAATGACCAAAATTAAAGATCAATTTAGTGAATACAAATATATTGATATAGGTGTACCGCAAGGAACAATTTTGGGACCTATTTTATTTCTAATATATGTTAATGATCTGCTAAATATAAATTTAGAAAAATTTAATGGATCTATATATTCATATGCGGATGATACAGTAGTTATTTTCAGTGGTTTTTCTTGGCAGGAAGCATATAGAAATGCTAATATAGGTGCTAATGTTGTTAAAAAATGGCTTAATTCCAACTTCCTTTCTTTAAATACATCTAAATCAACTTTAGTTCCTTTTTCGTTAACAGCTGCCAGTGTTCAAAATTTAAAATTTAGCGATAAATATAGACTAACAATACACAGTGAAAATTTTTTTTATTTTTTATTTTTTAATACCATTAAGTACGAGAAAAATTCGTACCGGCACCGGGAATCGAACCCAGGACCTCTCAGCTGTGCGCGCTGAGTGCTCTCTAACCAACTGAGCTATGCCGGGACCCGATTCACGACGCCGGCCGAACTCCTCTCGTAGTGTCATGTTACGGCCTTACTGCCTGCATTTAAGACGATACACGTCATACATATACAGGAGCGCATATTAAATGACTTTATGGTATTAAAAAACAAACTGACTAGTCATACTAGTCGTGTAATATGTAATGAGGTGGGCGAGACCTCATTCATATTCGAACATACAGTGAAAATTGTTTAGATCCCAAAAGTTGCAAATGTCCACCTTTGAAAGAAGCCACGTATGTCAAATATCTGGGTATCATTATTGATCAGAATTTAAAATGGCCTCATCACATTACTTATCTTTGTAAGAGGCTTCGTAAAGCAATTTATAAATTCGTTAATCTTCGATGCTACTTACCTATTAGAGTTCTAAGAAATGTTTATTTGGCCATTATTCAGTCTATCATTCAATATGGTATAATTGTTTGGGGTGGAAGTACAAAAATTAATCTTAGTCCGTTAAATTTACTACAAAAACGAATAATCAAAATTTGTTTGAAGAAACGTTTCGATTATCCAACTAAATTAATTTATTCTGAATTTAATGTATTTAATATTGAACAAATTTATAAGTATACGCTGTTAAAATTTTATCATAAAAATCGTAATATGTTTGTATTACAGACACACAATTATGACACAAGACGAAATATTAATTCAACATTAGTATAACCTAAATGTCTCACATCTGCTGGTCTAAAGCATAGCATAAATTTTGGCCCTCGGTTGTACAATGCTTTAACTAAATTACACCCAGAACTTCTAACATGTAACCCACTAACATATAACAAGAAAATTAGAAACGTGTTAATATCTTCAATTTGATTAAATAAATTTATAGCCTATGTGTATGAATTAATCAACCTATATTATATTTGTATTCCATAATTTTGAAATATATATTAGTCCTACTTTTCACGTGCGATATTATTCTTCTCTAGTGTTAATATTATATTATATAATTCCATTGCCGCTGTAATTATATTTTAGTTCCTATTTTATTTTACTTATTTATTTTTATTATTATTATTATTATTATTTATTTTAATATTATATCTGAACTGCGACCGAGCACGAGCGCTGCTCATTCGGTCTCAAATTTTGTTAATACTACTGTATCTTCCTTTTATATTGCTTGTATTATTTTATTTGTATTTCTCTTTGTTTGTTTTGTAATTATATTTCTTTATTCTGTATATTTGAATTTAAATAAATAAATAAAATAAATAAATAAATAGATGTTCGATGTCTGCCTTTATTAAAGTTGATTATAGAAAACAGTTGCTCACAAATATAAATGTTGAGCCAAACATAGCAATCATTTTCACAGCCAGCCTGTGTAGTCGTGGATATTATTGCTAATGTGTAGTCTTGTAAAACTCAACCAGGCTAGTAGTATTATTCTAACGATCTTTAGCCCTTAGGCCACATTGAAGATCAATAAGTTCGAGCTGTAAATCGTTAAATGTTAAATGTTATGTTCCGTCGTTTAGATTCCTCCATACTGTACTGTAGCAGTAGGTTAGTAACGTGAAACAGTTACTGAGAATAGGCCTACACACTGCACTCCACTAGATAACTGGTCGTTTCCCTCTCCTCTACCTATAGCAAGTCTATGTCATTCTGACGTATCTTCCTCTCCGTTTCGGCGAGCGGTAAACACGGCTCTCCCGCTCCGAAGAAGCGCGCGCGCTCGTTGAGCGCTGTTTGTGCAGGTATGCTCTAGAGTATGCCATTACGAAAGTTCAGGAAAAGAGAGAGGGTTTGGAATTGAACGGGTTACATCAGCTGTCTGTTTATGCAGATGACGAGAATATGTTAGGAGAAAACCCACAAATTGTTAGAACTAACACTAAAATTTTACTTGAAGCAAGTAAGGAGATAGGTTTGGAAGTAAATCCCGAAAAAGCAAAATATATGATCATGTCTCGTGACCAGAACATAGTACGAAATGGAAGTATAAAAATTGGAAATTTACTCTTTGGAAAGGCGGAAAAATTCAACCTTGGAGGAACAGTAACAAATATATATGACACTAGGGAGGAAATTAAACGCAGAATAAATATGGGAAATGCCTGTTATTATTCGGTTGAGAAGCTTTTGTCATCCAGTCTGCTCTCAAAATAGCTGAAAGTTAGAATTTATAAAACAGTTATATTACCGGTTGTTCTGTATGGTTGTGAAACTTGGACGCTCACTTTGAGAGAGGAACAGAGGGTAAGAGTGTTCGAGAATAAGGTGCTTAGGAAAATATTTGAGGCTAAGAGAGGTGAAGTTACAGGAGAATGGAGAAAGTTATACAACGCAGTATAATAGTATAGTAATATAGTATATTATAAAGTCCCGAAGAGGCTAAATTAAACTTGTATCGTACAATTATAACGCATACTGTAACATATGAGATTCAAATTTTGGTCTTAATAGAAACGGATGAGCTGAAACTGTTGGTATTAAAAATAATTATTATTTGAATTTAACTGAAGAAATGTAATGGCTGCGGCGATGGCCGGAGTCTCATGCTAATGAACCAGAAGAACGCTGAGAAGAATGATGTGTACGTATGTCAACAACCCCATACTACAAAGACAAGGGGATGTTGATTTTCTTAAAGCAGTTGTTTTTAGCCGCACGTAAAAGTCACCATACAAGCAGTATTTTTTAGTTGCTGTTGTTTAGTAAACTGTCCGAAAACAGGTCTGAACCTCACAAGTGATACCAACAAGACACCACTTATGAGGCAAGTAGGCCAGGAGATAATGGACCAGTTCCTTCCCCCTTCATTGCATACATCGCCGACTAGCTACATATTACACTAGTCAGACTTCAGATTTTTTTTAGTTTAGGTTATTTTTTCTTTTTAGTTTCTTACATATTTTACGCACTTTCACGCGTAACTTACGCGCCACATAGAAAAGCTCTGTACGCGTAATTGATCACCCCTGATTGTGATAAATGTATGATTTTTCTATTAATCTCTGCATTATTTTCATTCTGAAAAGAGGCTATTCGGAAAAATTAGTGAGAGGATAATATAGTAATAATGGAGTTATAAAGTATGGAAACCAAAAATCTCAGACGAAACTTACAGTAGGTCTACCACGACGCAGGACCTCTGGATTCACTTCACACTGAAGCAAGTCGTGACTTTCACCGTCCTTTAAAATCCATACTGTCGGCTGTGTTTGAAACCACACATGATATCCAGTTCTGCCCAGTAGCGCACGAATGACGAATAAATATACAGAGAAAATATTTGGGCAATATAAAAGTCTGTTTCTATTTATGCATACATGGAAATATACGTTGTTTATTTTTGTATTTATCTATAATGCTTGGCTTGCTGTGTACAGGATATGTCGTAATATTGGACAGCATTTTATTCCAATACTTATGCACATTTTCTTCAGAAAATGCAACGAGCCTATAATGGTAGTAATTAAGAGGCGAATATGTTTGTTTATGAAACGAGCGCAAGCGAATTTCATAATTTTCATACGAGCGTCTTAATTACCATTATAGGCAAGTTTCATACTACTTTTTATGCTCGATCATATTTCTAACTTGAAATTATTCATAAGTATTCATGTTATGGTTATGTAAGTGAGGAGCGGAACTGAATTGTGAGATGTGCGCAGACGCGAAAGTATTGATTTTTTCCTAGGCACGAATGTCACTGACCTTGATATAATCTAGAGAATAACATGAAGATTAGTCTTGATATAACCTGGAAATTGATTTAGAATTGAAAAATGAGATGACAAATTTAATTTATTTGAATATTATTTACTATTAACGCTAATTATTTTAGTAACAGAACACAACTTTCTGCGACAGTATTGGATTTCCAGCCTCCGTGACTTTTCGCTAATTGTCTTTCGATTACATATCCGAGAATAATCGATACTTGCGGTTTTATAATGGTACAATGGTGATTTCTCATTGGCTGAAAAACTGAATTGTAATGAAGAGGTGTACTTTAATGAGGTGCATTAAAGGGCTACTACCAGGTGTATAATTACTACATTTCGGCATGGTCGAGCATAAAATAATTGTAAATATTATGAGAAAACATGATATGTAAATTCTTGATTTTGTTACGAATGAATGGATGCAAGCTAACTTTATAATTCCAGGTAGCGCTTTGCACAATAAAAATATTAAAGTGTGTCTGTAATGTACGCTCAGGAGGTAAATCACACCGAATTGTGTAACGGGAAAGTTTCCCCTTAAAATCTGTCTGGAATTGATCGTAAATTAAATGACAGCGCTTTGGTTGGGTAGAACAGTTGTATCTCTAAATAGGTATGTTATGTTATTAAATTTGTACTCTGGAGAAATACAAAGCGGAAAATTAACAATTAAATGGAGTAAACACCTGCGGTCCACAACAGCGGTTATTAATGTACCTCTCTTATTATTGCAGGCTCTCCACGAGACATTTTTATCTCGCTATAAGCGCTTCTAATCATGATAAGCACTCACTGTTCCATCAGAATCATTTCAAAGTTTTCTTACACATTTAATTTATATATTATTTATGACTATCTTTTCCGGGATCGAAGCTAAAATTATATTACTTACTTTGAATATGTTTAATTTTATCTTTCAATGCCAGGTTCTTATTGTAATTCAATTCAATTCAATTTATTTGGCCATTAGACATACAGTTTTAGGCTTCGTCAGAATACATTGAAATAGTAATATGCGTTACAAGAGCGGTATGTTGAAGTTTTCATGTTCGAGGAAAAGTTTGAAAAAGCGAAACGTAGTTGAGCTTTTTTAATTTCCGAGAATTGAAAGAAAACATACCGCTCGTGTATCGTACATTATTTTGTGCGAAGATCGTTTATTACATACCTGAAAGAGGAATTTCTAATTAGTTTCAATGAATGGTTTCTGTTCAATGACGGCAAATTTGCAAAACAAAAATATCTATCTTCAACATTGTTACTTCAAAATGTTTTCTGTGTTTACTATACTCCAGCAGGCCGTGATATACGTCTGTCTTTTTTTTCCCCCAGTCTATAAATGCGAACTTAAAACAAACGGCTTCCTTAATGTTATATGCATCACGAATGCAGTAACTTTAGTGGAGTTGTAGAGTTTACTTAATTTTTGCAAATATTTAAAAACAATAATTAACAGTGCAATTTAGGTGAAATTGCAGTGGTAAGTTTCCAATTTATAATTATTACTGTATTGAACGTCTCTAAAAATAATATGTTAAAAGCCGAAAGCAGTAAAATCAGTATGTCACTTAAGCGGTAAGAAGAGGGAAATTGTTATGTGTGTTAGGTTGGGAATACTGAATGTGGAATTTTAGACTTTCCGCGGATTGGTTTTGTGGGATATTTCAAGAATAGAATGCAAAGCTTCAGAACTGAATTTCTAACTTGCAGAGAATAAAAGTAGGTTACTGTATATCAATAGTTTCTGATTTATTAAGGTTTTTATTACAAAATTTCTTCATCAACTTGCAGAAAATACTAAAAATGCCCATCTCTTATTTCAATACATGCATCAGCTCATGGTCTTACCAAACGCGAAAACGCTCCAAAATTTCTGGTGTAGAGCAAAGCTACGGGATGAGAAGCTGCTACAGTTCGGTCGCGAAGAGTTCTACATGTTTGTGTATTTGTTTCTACAGGGACAACATTTTATTTTTACTTCAATTTTTATTGTACCTGAATTTTGAATATACTTCACTCCCACCCCTTCTACTAAGGAAGTTCCAACTCCACACAGAACCAAGACCGCAGATAGTAAGCAGTACTGAGTTACTGAGTATAGAACGTTCCAGAAATATGTTCGCGTTTTCCAGTGACGAAAGAGCTTTCAATATTGAATCATATTTTCGCACAGGTACTGTCCGTTTGCCTACGTCGCATCCCGATTTCCCCCATCTGCTTCTGCTCGCCCCTCTGTAAAAGCTGGGCTGTCTTAGCTCTTTTCTGAAAACATTAATTTCTGTTAGGAATTGGACGTTTACGTAATATTATACAGCTGTTTAATTTAACTTAAATAAAAGGGCCTCGTTAAGTAATTAACTGTCACGTGATTTCCCCCCTTTCTACGATCCTACGACATAACCACTTGGACGGACAGTAGATAGCATGTCTGAGTAATTTTATATTTTCGGGTCGGGCAGAAGTGAAGATTGAATTCACAGTACGTAGAGTAGGTACAGAATTATTTCAACATGAGTTACTAGTACGAAGAACGAAACTGGCAATTGGAATTAGATGCAATAGTCTATAGTGCGATAATATGCACAAGAGAACTGAAGCCTGTATCGAAATGAACGGCCACCATTTTCAAAATTGTGTTTAAATATTCATATTATGATTATTTTTCAATTTAACTTCTTTCTCTATATTGTACGCTAATGTGCTGTAGACAGTATACACTGCATAATGAATAGTTTGCATGGATAACTCACTCCGTGAGTAAAAACACTTATTCTTAATACCGTACTGTACTTTGATTAAAGAAAAACCTAATGAAAATTATGAAACTCAAAATCGCGATATTTCCTAGTTTACGTAAATGGATGAACTACTTTTCTTCCATCCTATACCTAGTAGAGTGATTTGTGTTTTACACCAGTATCATCGAACTCCAGTCTTGGAGGGGGGAGCAAGCGGTGTTTCCGGTTCTCTAAAGGTATAGACAGGATAATATTAAAAATGTTAGTAAAAACAAAATGATGTCCCTGTATTATATTCAGTGAAACTTGAGAGGAGAGCTGAATAATAAGCTTGTTTCAAGAGTATTTTCCTTTCATGCCGATGAGCATGATATTTACTAGTAGACTGACACGTGTAATTTATGAACAGGTTTCCATTATTATAAATATTGTGCAGCGTTCTGGCCTGAAGAGAAATCCTATACCACGAACTGATGGGATCCGTATGGAAGCACCTGTTTTATTTACACGGCATGCAGACTGACTTTGTTACATGCTGATGTTGCTCTTGTGGAAATTTCTCGTTTCCGTTTTTATGGTTTGGTTTATTAGCAGGTGTGTCCTTTGTTGCACACTGCTTCGGGACCAAATAGAGTAAAATAAATAGAGCTGAATTTAATTACAATAAATGTGTCAATTTCAATGGGATACGATTTCATTGGACTACGAATGTACATAACTGTCCACACCTGTGGAATAATGTCAGCGCGTCTGGCTGAGGAACCAGGTGGCCCTGGTTCGATTCCCGGTCGGGGCAAGTTACCTGGTTGAGGTTTTTTCCGGGGTTTTCCCTCAACCCAATATGAGCAAATTCTGGGTAACTCTCGGTACTGGACCTCGGACTCCATTTCACAGGCATTGTCACCATCTCATTGAGACGCTAAATAAGATGTTGATAAAGCGTCGTAAAATAACCTGTTAAAATAAAAAATAACAGTAAGCGTGTCTGACCGCGAGACCAGGTGGCCCGGGTTCGAATCCCGGTCGGGGAAAGTTACCTGGTTGAGGTTTTTTCCGGGGTTTCCCCTCAACCCAATATGAGCAAATGCTGGGTAACTTTCGGTACTGGACCTCGGACTCCATTTCACCAGCATTGTCACCATCTCATTGAGACGCTAAATAACCTAAGATGTTGATAAAGCGTCGTAAAATAACCTGTTAAAATAAAAAATAACAGTAAGCGTGTCTGACCGCGAGACCAGGTGGCCCGGGTTCGAATCCCGGTCGGGGAAAGTTACCTGGTTGAGGTTTTTTCCGGGGTTTCCCCTCAACCCAATATGAGCAAATGCTGGGTAACTTTCGGTACTGGACCTCGGACTCCATTTCACCAGCATTGTCACCATCTCATTGAGACGCTAAATAACCTAAGATGTTGATAAAGCGTCGTAAAATAACCTGTTAAAATAAAAGTAACAGTAAGCGTGTCTGACCGCGAGACCAGGTGGCCCGGGTTCGAATCCAGGTCGGGACAAATTACCTGGTTGAGGTTTTTTCCAGGGTTTTCCCTCAAATCAGTAGGAGTAAATGCTGGGTAACTTTCGGTGCTGGACTCCGGACTCATTTAACCGGCATTATCACCTTCATTTCATTCAGGCGCTATATAACCTGATATGGTGATACAGCATCGTAAAATAACGCAATAATAATAATAATAATAATAATAATAATAATAATAATAATAATAATAATAATAATAATAATAATGTACATAACTTCATTTAATCAGTTATGTTGCCCCATTTTATCTTCATAACTTAATAAAATTACAAATATGTATGGATTTATTACCGTCAGAATTACTTATCAATAATCAAAATTAAACCATTAGGTTATTACATAAAATGGTACATAATGACAGACGAACGTTTTCGCCATGAATATGGCATCCTCAGGTCTCATCGAAGCAATGGCACATAATGAACACTTATGATTTCTGTTTAAATAACAATCGTTAAAAATATGTGAAAAAGTTAATATGATAGGCGGTGTAAGCATATGCAATTAAGAACATACGTAAAAAACAATGTGCTGATGGTTAAATGTACGACGAGATAAAATAATTTGACAATCTTCAATTGCAGGTGGCCATAAATCACAAAATAGTAGAACATGCTATGGTGTATAGCTCGCTCATGGTGCCGTCTGAGCGGTGTATGAAACCTAAGTCCTATAAAATATAATGGGGAAGTGTAAAAGTAACCCCATGGAAGAAACGTAAGCAACGAAAGCAGAAGAAACAGGATATAAAAAAAGAAGATTAAAGGACAGGCACACTTCAGCCACAACAGAGTATTTTTTCTTAAAACAATCATTGTCCACAGTTACCTACATTTACACATGTATTTCTATGAGGCAATTCAAGTTATAGGCCTAAATTTTCTTCAGTTTTCCCAAATTTCTACAACACCTTAAAAAATGGCATGATGAATTTCATACTTGAAATGTCAGCAACAGCAATGGCAGATAGTTCTTGTTTCTCGTGAAAATTTGTGTTTTTGGACTATGGCTATTAAAAAAAAGATCCAATTTTATTTCCATTGTACTATGAGTGATGTCAGAGTAAACTTTTCATGTCAAAATGTTACAATTTTTCCGTTTTTTATTTCGAACATAGACGTTTCGATTCATCTCAAAAGAGCGGCATAATGATGATAAACTGACAGAAAGTACAATTTTTTTAAGTCTAAAAACCATACTGATACTAAAAATATTATATAAGTTTCTGCACTGAAAAGAACAGTTAAATATTGATTGCACTGGATCATAACTTATCTGAAAATATGATATTAAAATAAAAATAACTTAAAATTTCGAGGTGACGCAAAGTGATCAAATAGCATTTCATTGCTGCTTTCTGCAGCCGAAGCAACAAGGGAAGGATGTATAAAGAATTTTTGTATGTAAAACACCAAATGAACATGACGTCACTAAAATCTGAGGCATAATAACTTTTCATCATAACTGGAAAAGAAATTTTAGTTTATACTAGCCGTACCCGTGCGCTCCGCTGCACCCGTTAGAAATAAATATAAAGTAATTACGTAATTAAAATTGGACATTTGATCCAGGGAACATTCGTGTTTGATAGAAGGATAAATGGTTTAATATGTTACTTAATTTAAATTGCATCCAAATAATTAAAATGCGATCATTTTGGTCCAGAGACACTCATTTGGTGCAATGACAATTCCTTTAACCTGTTTCTTAATTTTTATTACATGCAACCATAGTTTAATGAAGATTGACATCATTTAGATTTAATGTGTATATTTTATTTTACTTGTTATAGGTTTCCATTGAATTATGGTAAGAACTTAATTTTAACACTTGTTTTCTACGTATTCAGTAAATGGCGCTTGGCCCACTATGGTTGTGAACCCTTCAAATAACTTAAATTATATTATATAATATTACATATTATATTATATTATATTATATTATATTATATTATATTATATTATATTATATTATATATTATATTATATTATATCAGACGTTTCTGTAATAACATTATAGCATTATGTCCATCTAGAGAAACTATACTTTCCAATGGTGAAATAATAATTAATTATACAAATCGGTTAATTTAGCTTCCGATATTACTTCATACAAACACAGAAACATTCTCTGTAGGTTCTCTTTCATAGCTTTCGATTGTTGCTGTCCAAGGCCCCTTATAGACGAAGTCATTTGTTTTTTAATTCATTACACGGCCTTAGATGGCAGTTATTTTAATTTTAAAACTCATTTATCTCATTAAATATCAGTCCTATCAAAATTTTTCAAGGAATAAAACGTATCGCAAATTATTTTTAAAGAAACGTTTGTTATGTAACATTTTTCACAAAAATCAATAATAAGGGAGATATTTCGATTTATTTAATTCAGGCCCCCTTATAACCCCCCTTTTAAATGATGTATTTTGAATGTCATATAGCCTAAAATCTAAGTTACAACGAACTTAATTTATATTCCAATTTTCATCGAAATCCGTTAAGCCATTATCGCGTGAAAAGGTAACAAACATACAGACAGACAGACATACAAACAAAAATGTCAAAAAAGCGATTTTCGGTTTCAGGATGGTTAATTGTTTATGTTAGGACCAATTATTTTTGGAAAATCGAAAATTAGCAGAAAAATTTCGGCTACAGATTTATTATTAGTATAGATTATCGCTAATAAAAATAATACTTGCAAGACGGCAGTCGAGATTTCCTTTTTGTACTACACAATCTATTCTTACATTTTTTTATTTTAAGTGAGGAAAAATAAAATGTTCGAACCAACCCTTCCGCTGTCAAAAAATGAGAAGCATCCAATTTTACGACGACCGCGGACATTGCGTGTGATAGAGCGATATTGCTCCGATTCGGAACACAGCCTTGTGCTGTGGAGCAGTATGCAAGTCGCTTCGAGGTGTTTCACGTCATTGATTATTTTTCATATCGTTGTACCGTGGTTGGACATTTTCATTTTTATGAAGATTAAATCGTCTGTAAGAATGTCTTCTGCGTCACAGAGCTGCCGGTAGGAAGACAGAGGATCGCCCCACATTGCGACAGCACAAATGAAATATGTGGTTCAACGACCATACAAACTACGACTACGTTCTAAAGAACGGCAACTTGTGTTGCACATAACGTGCCAGAAAGTTTAGCCATTTCATCAAACTAGTTGTATGGAAATATCCAACGTTTCGGAGCTTTGTATAGGCTGAAACATCAGGGAAGATGGGGAGAGTTGAGTATATCTGTTGGATCTGTCAGAAAGACTACTTGTTGGGATCCCTGTAGAATATATCAGATAAATTACTTAGAAAGAATCCAGTATAGGGCAGCTAAATTTGTTAAAGGTAAAAGAGAAGGTGGAAACGATACGATAAAAGAACTTAAATGGGAAACTTTGGACGTAAGAAAACTAGAATAACATCATTGTATAGAGCACATCTAGGTCAGAAAGCATGGATAGACATAACGGCTCGGTTAGAAAAGCCAACGTACTATGGTAGGAACGATCATGATTTTAAAATCAAATGTAGGAAACAGAAAACGGATGTAGGTAAATTCTCATTTTTAAGTAGAACTATAAATGATTGGAATGACCTACCTACAGCGGTCTTTGAGGGCTGTCCTTCCTTAAGGAGATTCAAGAATAACTTAAAAAGTTGTGTATAAAGTGCAAATTATATTTAAGGTGACATTTAACATTTAATTTTTTAAGGTGACATGTATTATTTAGTCCACACTTGTGGAGTAACGGTCAGCGCGTCTGGCTGCGAAACCAGGTGGCCCGGGTTCGAATCCCGGTCGGGGCAAGTTACCTGGTTGAGGTTTTTTCCGAGGTTTTCCCTCAACCCAGTACGAGCAAATGCTGGGTAACTTTCGGTGCTGGACCCCGGACTAATTTCACCGGCATTATCACCTTCATATCATTCAGACGCTAAATAACCTAGATGTTGATACAGCGTCATAAAATAACCCAATAAAATAAATGTATTATTTAGCCTGACGAGTTACTTCCTTGGTTTGAATTGTAAATTATTTAAAAATAGCGTGTAAGAGGGCCTTAGATTAGAAATGTTTAGCTTAAATGTAGTTCTGTTTATAAGTATGCATAAGGGTGTAATTATTTGACTTATTTGAACTGTTGTATCAGTGAAGCGAGGTGAGTCAGTGAAGTTATGGTTTTACAGTGCAGTGAATAGTTCCGATCAGTGATAATTTATAGTGTAAATGAAATGTGTTCTATAGTGTCAGTGAAATGTGTCCTAAAGTGTCAATGAAATGCGTCGTAGTGCCACTACAGTGAGTGAGATGAGAGTAAAGTGAAAGACTATTGAAACTTATGTAGGGCCTATATATATGTAGGTTGTATTGTGAAATTAGGTATTTTATGTTTTATTATTAATTGTAATTATTGTGTTAAATTGTATTGTGTATTGTATAATTGTATTGTGTATTGTAAATTTTATTGTGTATTGTTTATGATTATACTGTATATTGTTTATATTGTGTATACCACTGCCACCGGATGCTTGTCCACTTGCAGTGTAAATAAATACATACAAAGAGGTAGTATTCAGTTATGATGTCATTTAAAGGATTCCCGTACTTTTTTTCTGAATCAGAATTAAACTATATTAAAAACTCGTAATAATAATAATAATAATAATAATAATAATAATAATAATAATAATAATAATAGCTGTAATATCACTGTTTCATATCATATATGTTTTTATGTAATTTTCCTTTTTATTTGTCTTTTCTGTGTAATGTATATAATATGTCTATGTCTTACGTGTTGAGCATGCACTAGTATGCCATGTCTATTTCATGTCATTTTTATGTCATATACGTCCTTAAAAGTAACATGTATATTTCTACGAAATTCTCACTTATTTTTTTTTAAGTAACAAGTCTGTGTGTGATATGTTCTGGGAAAGTACTGTATGTAATGTGTCTGCATTTCATATATTGTGTATTTATTTCTATATATTATATCTATTTTATTTTATATCTTTGTATTTGTATTATACATATATATGATTTTTATGGTCATACACATTTAATGTAATATGTGTATTTTATGTCATAATTATCCATATATTTTATGTAACTATTTGTACAGGGTTATAATATGTATGATTTAATTACAGCCCTAATATACCTTCGGGTAAAATAGGGTTCTACAAACTTGGAAATTCAATAATAATAAGCATTTTCTTACTGCGTAGAGTAGGTTTAATTATTACTCAATTAATAAAAAAGTATTTATCTCTTTGTAACTTTTACAATAAACTGTCTCGCTTTTATTAATCAGTTAATCTTTTAGTACTTTGATTTTCATTGTATTTGTAAATTTAATATTAACTGTAATTATAATTGTAATTGTATTCTTAATATTGTAGTTGTAATCCCCTGGTAAAGGGGAAGAGAAGGCCTGATGGCCTTATCTCTACCAGATTAAATAAATAAATATAAAACCCTATCAATTATTGCAAATAATTTAAAACTAACCATTTATGAATTATTGATTTAAAAGCAACAACATTTAATAATTTTAAATTATCAGGCAGTTCTCTACAGCAACGATTGCTTTGTCCACCTCAAATTCCACTCCTATCTGGCCGAGGGTGGAATCGGGCCGCTTGGATAGAAGAGAGTTGCTGCATTAGATATATCACGTGTACTCTAGTCACGAAGGAAGCAGGTGAGCTCCGGTATGTTATAGTATCGGGAATCATGTGACAGCGACAGCCAATCAGCGTCAATACAGTCCAAGCGCTCCTAGATTCTGTCTCTTTGTGCGATGTTCGAACAAGTTTATTTTATTTTAGTTATTTAGTGTGTTGTGTTAAGTGGAGAGTTTAATATTAGCATTCGTGTTAAGTTTATTTCTCATAAGCAGGCAAGAAACTTAATTTATACGAACTGCATAGTTATTTAAAGTGAGAAGCAAAAACCTGCCGACCGACGCGAAGTTCGTGCGATGCTACGAAGCCACGTTTGCTACAAGGTACGTCTCAGAACTGTTTGGAGATTCGTAGGCAGGGCCGCCGACAGAATATATGGACCCCTATGCAATACTGTATTGGGACCCCCGTTGAAAAAAGTAACAGTTACAAGTTACCAGTTGTTCTAACCATAATAATTATTTGCAAAATAAATAAAAGATAATCCCATACACAGATACGAACTTAAAAATATACACTTTTATTACGTCGAAAACTTTTAGCAAAACTTCACATTAGCTTAATATATTATATTCATAAAACATTATTCTTAAACACCTGTATTTTCTAACTTGCAATCCAACATCAACAAACAACTCTCCTTGACTTCATTGATGCAAAATCATCAATTATGTCATCAAAATTTAAAGATCTAGCAAGATCGCTCTCCAGACTAAAGAGGCAAGGTTACTCAGTCGTTTTTGACACATTGTTTATCTGAATACATTTTTTATTTCCTTCATTTTGCTGAAGGATCTTTCAGCATCAGCAACTGTCACAGGAATTGTATAGAATATTCTAATGGCTATACAAATATTTGAAAATAAAGTATCCAGTTTTAATTCTCTCAGACTATTTAGGAGATTCATAGGTTTCGGTGGGGTTGGCCCTAAATTAGAGGCATGAATTGATTTTAAATATTTCGGTTCATCACTGATCTCTTTATTAATATCTTCATAATATTTTTCACGCAGTCTAGCACCCATATTAATATCTTCCAATTTTTTCTGTCTCTCCTTGTGCTTCTCAGCTCCCGACTTATGCCTGTACTTGTCCATTGTGCAGTTAAACTATAACCAGAAACACTAATGAACAGAATTTACTAGACAAACGACAACGAAAAGACGAAAGTTTCGACACGAAACATACAATATATTGAAAAGGAAACGTATCCTGTGACTTCCGTTTGAGAGAGTCCACTAGCATATTGTGGTAGGCCAGCGGGGGTTTGGTAGTTAAGAAGGACAAGCCAATAAATAATTGAACGTGTTCAGTACAAGCGACGGGAACATAGTTCAGGCAAATGCCGGGGCCTCAATTGTCGTGTCGGTGAACGTTAATGAGGGAAACCGATATTCTATTATATAAAAGTCAAATATTTACGTATGAAGCGGTAATTTGTATTAATTCTATTATTGTTGTGTTAATATGTCAAATTTATGTAACAAATATTCTTACAAAATTTTATAGTACACGTATGTATGTATCATGATAATAAAAGGTAATCTGAATCACTTAATCTGACGGGCCCTTATTGCTCAAGGGCCCATATGCACTCGCCCCCTTTGCCCCCCCCTTCTCGGCGGCCCTGTTCGTAGGACTGGAAGTCGTCAATTACAGATAGGAATATACCATTCGTTGTAGATCTATGCAGTGCATAAATAGTTGCTTGTATTTGTAATTACTGTTTTGGTGCTTTGTTAAAGCAAGAGTGATAACTGATTATGATCTAAGTCGCCAAATCTTACTTCCATTTCTGTACGTATTTCACTTTCCATGTGCAGTCGTCATGGCGTCTACTATAATGAGAAATGATATAGTAGAATAAGAAGATACTGTATGTATACTATTGGCGTAAGTAATTGAGGTTTTGTCATATTGATAGAGAAACAACTGGATAATACCCACGGCAGACCAATATCGATAGTCGACGCTACTCGCTGCCACTAGTCACCGGGCCGTACCGAGCTGTATCAAACAAAATATAATCGAAATGGTGGTAGTCAAATTCGCGACTATATTCTTAAATAATTCACTCCGTTAGTCAAGTTCAAGGTTTTATGTAGTACAACGGCGGTTTTTTGAATGCGTTAAAAGAAAATGAAGATGTAACAAGATCATAAACTAGGTTATCACAAGGAAATTAACAGGGAAAAAGGTGTGTTTCACGGAATACCATTAAAATGACGGAAAGTAAATTTCCTGTTAATGTTCGTCAAAGCGTAAAGTACGTAATTATGACGGCGTTGCTGTTTTGTTTCTGGCCTATAGAAAAATACCTAGCCTTTTACGAAAAAAAAAATTTAGTGACCATGAAATTATTCACCGCTTTCATTATAGGCCTATTATTTTTTTTATCAAAATTACGAATCAAAACTGTCATATTATATAATTTTAACTACTACATGGACGAATGAAATCAAACTAACCTAACCAAAGCTAAGCTTTCATTATAGGCCCATTATTTTTTTCATCAAAATTACGAATCAAAAACTGTCATATTATATAATTTTAACTACTACATGAACGAATGAAATCAAACTAACCTAACCTAACCTAACCTTCGTAAATGCAAGGCCTGTAACCGGAGCAAGAAGGGATCTCAATCATTTAATCTGCAATGTACACGCGAAAATAAATTCAAGTAAGGATCACGCTCCCACTACATGAGAGGTCCGCGCATGCGCTACAGCAAAACTGTTTCTGTCCCGAGCCTCTCATCTAAGGCACTCGTCATAATTTACTCGCAATATTTACGCAAATACACACTGTCGCTAACAGTGGTGCTATCTCTCAATAATGTTCAGAACGAAGGAGGTAGACAGAGAGAAAAAAAAAGATATATAGCACAAAACTGTTTTGTCTCGAGACTCTCATCTAAGACACGTAATAAGTCACGTAATCTACTTGCAATATATTTGCGCAAATACACTTTGTAGCTAACACTGGTGCTATCTCTCAGTAATGTTCAGAACGAAGGAGGCAGAGAGAGAGAGAGAGAATTTCTCCCGCCAACTACGCCACGCACCAACGTCATGTTCTTATGTTGGTGACATTGTGTATTTACTTAAATTTGGTGGTAAACGTAACGGCACGGTTCGAAGTGACCGTGGTAATTCTCCAGTATAGCGTAGAATAATACTAAAAAAAATCTCCGAACCATACAGTTGTTAATATAGTAGGAACACACAGAAGAACTTGAGTACGGCGGATCTTTCCAAGTTTTTGTTTTGTAATGTTATATTTTGACAGGCAGAGTGAAGCATTTCTGCCCTTAACCAGTATAATAGAAAATTACTACAGAGCGTTCGCGGCATGTGCCGCTTTGTGCACGCAGCTGTTGAGACACGCTCGACAATCAATGTCGACAAGTTTATCAGTAGAGAGCGGAATTTAGGCAGAAACCTATTTTTTTTCCTTGATACATACAGGCTTGAGATTTAATATTTACATTTTTCATGGAAATATAGGTATAAATAAAGGGGTTTAGCCACCGGCGTGGCTCAGTCGGTTAAGGAGCTTGCTTGCCGGTCTGAAGTTACGTTCGGGCGCGGGTTCGATCCCCGCTTGGGCTGATTACCTGGTTCGATTTTTTCCGAGGTTTTCCCCAACCGTAATGTGAATGGTCAACTGGTTACCTTCTGACAAAGAAACCAGAAAGAAATCAATAGAAGAATTTCATCGGCATGGAAGGTGATCTGGAGCCTGAAGTTCATATGGACGGACAAGACAATTAACCGCAATCTCAAGTTCGAGGCTCTAGAGACATGTATATTCCCAGTTTTGCTATACGGCTGCCAAACTTGGACGTTGTTCGAGAGACAACGCTCAAGTATACAAACATGCCAGAGGAAGATGCAAAGAAAAATACTGGGCACCACGCTACGAGACAGAATGACAAACGAAACACTACAAAGACTGACGAACACTACTGACGCAGCAGAACGAGCCACGGCAACGAAGTGGACATGGGGGGACATGTGGCGAGACTACACCAGGCAAGATGGACCCATGCAGTCACGATGTGGGACCCCTACGTCGGAAAGAGAGGACAGGGAAGACCACGGCTCAGATGGTCTGACATGTTTACCAAAGAGGCGGGGAAACAATGGTCGAGGACAGCAAAGAACAGAGTTTTGTGGAAAGAACTAGGGAAGGTCATTGTAAATAGATAACGTAATCAGTGTTAAGATATAGTAAATAGTAAAGTCAGTATCAGTGAAAGTGTAAGATAAGTTTTGTAAATAGTAAAGTCAGTGTTGAGAAAGTGTCAGGTAAATAGTGTAAATAGCAATCAGTGTTCGTCAAAGTGCCAGTGTCAGTACAATGTGTGTAGTGCAAGAAAAAAAAATGAACAAAGAACAGAGTGCTGAGACTAGTTAAGTTGAACAGGGTTATTAACCATGTCACAAAAGTAGTATACACGACAAGCTCGCCTTGATTGGCTCACCAAGCGAGTACACTTGAGCCATCCCTGTCGAGGGGGTTCTAACCCCATCACAGGAGGCCTGTGCCCAACATGGGACATCATGGCTAACATTCATTCATTCATTCATTCATTCATTCATTCATTCATTCAATGTGAATGCAAGGTAATCTATGGCGAATCCTCGGTCTCATCTCGCCAAATATCATCTCGCTATCACCAATCTCATCGACGCTAAATAACCTAGTAGTTGATACAGCGTCGTTAAATAACCAACTAAAAAAATAAAAATCTAAAGGGGTTTTATAGTGCCTAAAATGACTATTTCGATGTTAGTGCCTATTTTTAATTTTTAACTGTTTACTGTTTTTCTTAACATCATGTACCGTTCACATTCCAAGACGGATGACAACTTCTTCCTAGCAGTGAACAACACAATAGAGAAGTACCTCCGGACCACCTCTTCTCATTCTTACAATCTTTCAATCCTAAAATTCCAACTTTAAGTCGACCTAGGTAGCGTAGTCGGTATAGAGCTGGCCTTCTGTGCTCGAAGTTGTGGGTTCGACCTCTGCCCAAATCAATGACATTTAAGTGAGTTTAAATGCGACAGGCTCATGTCAGTAGATTTACTGGCATGTAAAAGAACTCCTGCGGGACAAATTATTATTATTATTATTATTATTACTATTATTATTATATCATCTTCCTCTGTCTGTCAGCAATTTAACACAAACTCGCTGGGTTGTACCGAATAAGCATTCTCTTACATTCCAAGACAGATAACAACCCCTTCCTTTTTTCTCACCATTTGTAAGTACAGCAGTGAGCGACACAATAGCCACAGTAGGTGGTGATCATCTACTGTGAAGCAAGCTATGGAAATGTGATTGGTGAATTAAAACACTCTTGTATTAGTGACATTATTTAACGAAAAAGTCTATTTTTATTTTTAGAGCCTAAATAAAGGAGTTTGAGACTATTTTAAGCGCCTAAAATGCCACTTTTAAGGGCCTAAAATTCCGCTCTCTAGTTGTCAGTTATGAGCCAGCTGTTGCAGTGTCTTACGTACAGTGTAGTTTCTTGACACAGTTGCTTAAATATTCAGCGTGTGTGTAATAGTACATTATGCAACGAGCCTATAATGAAGGTAATTAAGAAGCGAGTATGGATATTTATGAAACGAGCGCAAGCTCGTTTCATAATTTTCATACGAGCTTCTTAATTACCATTATAGGCGAGTTTCATACGACTTTTTATTCTCGACCATATTTCTAACTTGATATTATTAATTTTCTTTGTATCTGACCTTGATCAATGTCCCATATGTTGTGAGATGTGCGCAGACGCGAAAGTATTGATTTTTTTATTGAAATTAAATTAGACATTGAAAAACGAGATGACAAATTGAATTTATTTGAATATTATTTACAATTAACTCTAATTATTATAGTAACAGAACATAACCTTCTGCGCCAGTATTGGATTTCCAGCCTCTGTGACGTTTCGCTAATTCTCTTTCGATTGCATATCCGAGAATAATCGATACTTGCGGTTTTATAACGGTAGAAAGCTGACCTGTCATTGGCTGAACAGTTGTAACCTGAGTCGTCATTGGCTGAAAGACCTGACCTTTAATGAGTAGGTGTACTTTAATGACATGCATTAAAGGTCTGCTACCAAGTGTATAATTAGTACATTTCGGCATGGTCGAGCATACAATTTGTTAACAATGCAAAACGCAAAATTCACGCTTGAACAGAGAGTTTTGTATGAGTTTGTATGATGCTTATGTGAAAACAGAGTCATGTAGAGAGGTTTTTTTATTGGATTATTTTACGACGCTGTATCAATATCTAGGTTATTTAGCGTCTGAATGATATGAAGGTGATAATGCCGGTGAAATGAGTCTGGGGTCCAGCACCGAAAGTTACCCAGCATTTGCTCGTATTGGGTTGAGGGAAAACCCTGGAAAAAACCTCAACCAGGTAACTTGCTCCGACCGGGATTCGAACCCTAGCCACCTGGTTTTGCGGCTAGACGCGATGACCGTTACTCCACAGGTGTGGACTTTAGAGAGGTGCGTAGGCAATTTGAAGTGAAATATCCGGGTGCTCCAATTCAGGATAGAGAAACTGTTAGACGTCTTGTTAACAAATTAAGGACAACAGGGCCGATAAATGCTACAATTCCAAAGCGAAAACGAAGAGTATTGACGGGAGAAAAAATTGATGAAATCAATGCATCATTTACACGCTCTCCTAATAAATCTCTAAGAAGTGTTTCATAGGAAGTCAGTGTTTCAAAAACATCAGTCTTTACTGCTGTTAAACTTTTAAAATTAAAACCCTACAGAGTGAGTATCGTGCATGACCTGGAGACGATGGAAAACGAGTTCAGTTTTGTAACTGTGTCTGTAATGGATAAACATGTACAGAAATAACAGTATAACGGTACTGAATACCTTTACTTTTTAAGAGGTGACAGAGGATGGCATACTGAACAAAAATATACAGGGACATCATTTTATTTTTACTAACATTTCTGATATTAACTTGGCTATACCTTCGGATCAACGGTTGCTACCCCCTTCCACGACTGGAGTTCGATGGCGTAATATACAAACAAATCACTCTACTAGGTATAGGAGGGAAGAAAAGTAGTTCATCCATTTACGTAAACTAGGAAATATCACGCTTTTGAGTTCGATAATTTTCATTAGGTTTTTGTTTAATCAGAATACAGTACAGTATTAATAATGAGTGTTTTTACTCACGAACTGAGCTGTCCATGCGGACGTATTCATTATGCAGTGTATATTATACTGTCTACAGCACATTAGCGTACACTATAGAGACAGAAGTTAAATTGAAAAATAATCATAATATGGATATTTAAACACATTTTTCAAAATGGTGGCGGTTCATTTCGATACAGGCTTTAGTTCTAATGTGTGTAATTCCAATTACCAGTTTCGACCTTCGTACTAGTAACTCATGTTGAAATAATTCTGTACCTACTCTGTAAAAGAGTACCTTACGCACTGTAAATTCAATCTTCACTTCTGCTCGATCCGAAAAGATAAAATTATTCAGACATACTATCTACTGTCCGTCCAAGTGGTTATGTCGCAGGACCGTAGAAAGGAGGGAAATCACGTGACAGTTAATTACTTAATGAGGCCCTTTTATTTAAGTTATTTTAAACAGTTGTATGGGTATAATATCACGTAGACGTCCAATTCCTAACAGAAATTAATGTTCTCAGAAAAGAGCTAAGACAGCCCAGCCACTAGTCTTTACAGAGAGGCGAATAGAAGCTGGTGGGGAAAACCGGGATGCGACGTAGGCAAATGGACGACAGTACCTGTGCGAAAATGATGCAATATTGAAAGCTCTTTCGTCACTGGAAAACGCGAACATAATTTTGGAACGTACTGTGACGGTAAGGCTACTATGACTGTATATGCGGTCTTGGATCTGTGTGGAGGACGGTTGAACTTCATTAGTAGAAGGGGTGGGAGTGAAGTACATTCAAAAACTCAGGTACAATAAAAATTGAAGTAAAAATAAAATGATGTCCCTGTATTTGTTGTCTATGTTAACATTTAATTTAAGAAACCGAAAGGTTAACGGTGTTCATTTTTTTGTACCAACCGTTTATTTAATGGAAATTCTACTACAGAAATTACGATATGTATTGGTTTCTTTAGAGCAGCGGTGACCAAAACTCGAACTGCATTGATTACATACCGGCAACAAGGACACCGAAAAAGTGACAAGAGAAAAAGAAAATCCGAAACAAAAGCTACGATGGAAAAGTACTAGAAAGTAGAGTGCTTCACAGTGTCCATTCCTTAATCTTGGAAAACATACCTACCGCCTATTTTGAGTAAACAAAATTTGGAAGGATAAAATATGGTTTAATATTAGTCGATTACACGTGAGCATTCAAATTTATGTCAACTACGTAAAAACGTAAAAATGAAAAGTGATCTCTGGAAAGCAGACGAGATCCAAGATGACGAAGAATGATTTTTATATATCTATCGTCATCGTAATTTTTATCCTCTCCTGAATCATCATTCAGAGAGATTTTACGAAACGAATAGCCTCATTACCAGAGGAGAATAATTTGGCTTGAAGGAACGTGAGCATATTTTTATTATTACTTTCTAAATTACAATTGTATGTTTATTTTTACTTATTTGTTTATCTAGGTCAAAACAAAGAATACAGTACTTATAATACACCGTGATTAAAAAAAGAATGATGTAAAAAGCGCCTGTAGCGAGAGTGGTAAAAACGGTAGCCAACAAGTTGCGGAATAAAATAAAAGAGAAAGGTTTCGACTTCTTGCTTGCATGTGTTTGTTTTTGTTTTGTTTGTTTTTTTTTTTTTAAGCGACGCTAGTGGCGTATTGTTGAAATGTCGCTGTATGCATTGCAACACTGCGGATTTATTTTGTTCACAAGATGACGATACTGAAAACAGGAGAAAGCATTTTGCGTTGTGCAATTCGAACGAATATGGTCTACGTGAAGTGCAACGACACTTTCGAACTAAATTTAGGAACTAGAAACTACATTGTGCCTTAGATGAAGCTTTTCGAAAGAACTGGCTGTTGTGTGCAGGAAAAAATCTGGGCCGCTCACAGACTTCTAACGGCATATTGACAGAATGAGTGCCGTGTACGGAAAGGAGTCAAAGATAATCGGCGAGAGTGACTGTAGAACTACAAGTGCCACAATCCACAGTATAAACGTATTTTAATGAAATCATCTGTTCTTTAAACTATACCAATTGCAAACGTAGCACACGCTAAGGGAAGGCAAGCCAAACTCCGTAAATTTTTCCATTGAAATGCAGAGCAATTGGAAGAGAATGGATTCATTAACAGGCAAGTGTTCAACGACGAAGTCACCTTCCACTTCAACGGAAAGTCAGTCTTCATAATGTCAGGCTCTTAGGTTCAGAGAACCCACATATCTTTGTTGAGCATGTGAGTGGCTCACCAAAGGAGGGCGTGTTTTGCGCAGTGAGCTGACACAAAATCTATTACCTCTTTTTTTCCGAGCCTACCGTCACTGAACATTCCTACTTTCAGCTGAAGGAAGGTTTTCCCAATTTAATCTTCCTTCTCCACACTTCGACTAAACATTTTTATGCGGTGTCTGAATTGTTTATCGAGTTCAACATTTTTTCATCAATATCTGAATGCCACCCTTCCAGGACGTTGGATTGGCCGTGATGGAAATCAGGATTTGTCAATGATTTTCTGGCCTCCAAGAACGCCAGATTCAATACTCATTTCTTATTATGGGAATTCATAAAGTATATTGTATATCTGTCCCATTTCAAAGCAACTGGATGGATGCAACAACATATCTCCCATGTAGTATTATACAAAATTCGTATCGGAAGATATGCTTGGACGCCTCTAGACAGAAATTGACATCTGCCGTGTCAGAAATGGCGCCCACAAGGAACAAAAGCAATGCTCATGTGAAACTTATGAATAGACTTCGTTGAATTGCCACAAGCACTATGAAATCAGGTTGCCGATGTATGGTAGTATAGAGGAGGTGGGCGACCTCCCGGTCTCGTAGTATAAGCAGTTCATGTTAAGAGTTGTGTGCGGTCCAAATAGATAGAGCAGCTACAGCTAATGTATACATAAGTAAGCACTTGTTTTTGCATTACTGTGGTTGGAATAGTCAAAACTTAACATTTGTTCAGTGCAGACAATAGTTACATCAAACATGCTACAATGAGAGTGTTGCTGTGCCAAATAATTGCCCCTGGAATACCCTTACCCCTACAGCCAGTCTTGACCCGTTGGGGAACGTGGTTGGATGCTTTTAATTATTATGCAGAACATTACGGCAAAATAATGGGGGTAATTGATGCATTGGATAGCACAGACAGTTCCTCTGTTGCAGCTGTAAAATCGTTGTCTTCTGAACAGCTATTGGAAGATATTCTGTTCATTGATTTTAATTTTAAAATCGTGTCCAAAAGCATCACCCTCTTACAATCGTCTAAACTATAACTCTCAGAAGCCCTTAATATAGTGGATAGAGTATCACAAACCGTTATCCAAAATAACAATTCACTAGTTTCAGAAAAAGTGAAATGTAAGTTGAGAAACATTATTGCTAAAAATTCTGCCTATTCACAACTACGCATTATAAATGATGTACTATCAGGTCACGACAAGACGTCTGAAGTTGGTGTACTAAAAAGTAGTGACTTTCAAATATGTACGTATTACATCGTGTGATGTTGAACGTATATTTTCCCAATATAAAAACTGCTTGAGTGACCATCGGAGGAGGTTCACTTTGCAATCGCTCAAAACGTACGTAACTCTTATCTGCAATGCACATATTCAAGGATGATGTGAAAATATTACATTTAATTTTAAGAGTTAATAGGCTATATCTCACTACAAAATAATTGTGTATTTATATGTTTAGACATTTCCTACTTCAATGATCATTCATTATATTTCTTGAATGCAGGATACAGGTTTTACTGTAACCGGAGTATACTGCTCAATGTTTACATTAGAGGCATACTCCATCCTTTCCACGCCTCCTTCTCATACAGTCTACACTGCGTGCATAGTAAACCTTACGATTCTCGTGGCAATTCCACGAAGTCTACTTATGAAGTACTGTACTTGTCTTTGTATATCATTACTATCATGGCAAGGGAGTATTTTTAAGTATGAATTAGAATGCCAATTCCTTTTTTATCTCGTACATTCGATGTAATATTGTGTATATAATAATGTATTGTGTATTGTATAAATGTATTGTTTATTGTTTATATTGTATATACCACTGCCACCGGGTGCTTGCCCACTTGCAGTGTAAATAAATACATACATGTATTTTTTAATAATCCTATTTAGGTTTTTGTTAGTTGAGGTTCTGAATATCAACACCCATTGCTGCAATTTTCGTTATAAAAATTAAGTTATAGGCTACTCTTATGAGTTTTTGTTGATTTGAGTTATTTTCTTCATGACATCCATAAGCATTTAATTTTCTGAGAGTTTACCTGATAAATTACCATTGTTATTCGTATACCAGTCTCTAATGTCCTGATCAACATAAAGACAAAAACGTGGAGGACGAAAGAGGATATTACATTAAATTAAAGTCTATTTCAAAAGTTTGAGGAGCAGCTTGAAAGTTGTATGAGCCACACTCATAGGCTCTCATCCGCAAATGGCGTGAGTATTTGACATTTTGAAATGTGATTTTCCTTAATGGAGGCTCATCGCTATGAGGAAAATTAGGTCCAAAATGAATTTTACAGTAAATTACATGAGATATTAATTATTGTACATATGAACATTACGCTTTATGCCGGTAGCTTATTTTCTTTGGATTAACTTAGATATTTTTTACTGGAGATATATATATATATATATATATATATATATATATATATATTTTATTTATTTATTTATTTATTTATTTAGTTATTTATTTACTTATTTATTTATTTATTCTAGCTAAAATGGAAGTTGAACGAGTTACATCAGCTGCTTGTCTATGCGGGTAACGTGAATATGTCAGGAGAAAATCCAGAAACGATTAGGGAAAACACGGGAATTTTACTGGAAGCAAGTAAAGAGATGGGTTTGGAAGTAAATCCCTAAGGGCCGTATTCATGGACATTTTTAGCGCGGGCTTCCGGTGGATGATCAGCGTTTTTCCTATTCATATACCAGTGTTAGCGATGGGATATGATTTGAATTCTGTACAAGTAATCAGTGGATAGCCGGGGCTAGCTTAGTACGCTCGTAGCGCGTGCTGCGAAATGTCTATGAATAGCACCCGAAAAGACAAAGTATATGATTATGTCTCGTGACGATATTGTACGAAATGGAAATATAAAATTTGGAAATTTATCCTTTCAAGAGGTGGAAAAATTCAAATACCTGGGAGCAACAGTAACAAATATAAATGATACTCGGGAGGAAATTAAACACAGAATAAATATGGGAAATGCCTGTTATTATTCGGTTGAGAAGCTTTTATCATCCAGTCTGTTGTCAAAAAATCTGAAAGTTAGAATTTATAAAACAGTTACATTACCGGTTCTTTATGTTTGTGAAACTTGGACTCTCACTTTGAGAGAGGAACATAGGTTAAGGGTGTTTGAGAAGAAGGTGCTTAGGAAAATATTTGGGCTAAGAGGGATGAAGTTACAGGAGAATGGAGAAAGTTACACAACACAGAACTGCACGCATTGTATTCTTCACCTGACATAATTAGGAACATTAAATCCAGACGTTTGACATGGGCAGGGCATGTAGCACGTATGGGCGAATCCAGAAATGCATATAGAGTTTTAGTTGGGAGGCCGGAGGGAAAAAGACCTTTGGGGAGGCCGAGACGTAGATGGGAAGATAATATTAAAATGGATTTGAGGGAGGTGGGAGATGATGGTAGAGACTGGATTAATCTTGCACAGGATAGGGACCAATGGCGGGCTTATGTGAGGGCGGCAATGAACCTCCGGGTCCCTTAAAAGCCAGTAAGTAAGTAAGCTAAAATGGAATCAAAACGTAACTTGCGCCATCACCAGTAGTCTTTCTTTCTCTGAAAATCCTTAAAGAAAACAGATGAATTAGAGAAAGAATTTTATTGACCCGAATGGGATTAAGTTTAAATTCTTTTTTGACACTATTCAAACATTCAGTCGTACGTCAATATTGATCGGTGGAATTTTACACAAAGAATATACTAACAACGCATAAGACCGTAGAGTGGGGTGTCTCTTTTATTGTATATCATCCGACAGGTATTTGATTTATACACGCGTATAAGACGAAAGGGACATATTTGTTAGCTCTGGCTGAACAGGGATACTTTTAAAGTAGTATACTAACATTCATTAATCATTTTTCTATGCGACACTTCTTGCTCTGACATAACTAGGAGTAAGATACACGTAGAAGTGATTCTTCGTGTACTGCTTAGTATGTTATTTATTAAATTGACGCTAAATGAAAATCTAAAAATATCTTTGTTGGTATTAATTGCATTGGCTGGAGTTCTTGCCTGCCGATCCGGAGTTGTGTTCGGGCGTGGGTTCGATTCCCTGGTTGGTTTTTTTCCGAGGTTTTCTCCAACCGTAAAGTGAATGTCAGGTAATCAATGGCGAATCCTCGGTCTCATTTACCGAAATACCATCTCGCTATCAAAAATCCCATCGACGCTAAATAACCCAGTAGTTGATACAGCGTCGTTAAATACCCGGCTAAGAAAAATAATAACTTCTGCATTTGTTGGACGCCACTGGTAGCAGTCAGAAAATTTTTCTCTCTTCTTGCGATAAATTCTTTGGGAAACGCAATTTAATTTTACATAAAATGACACGAAATTCACTTTTTTCGCAATAAAATATATCTTGCATATTGCTGCTAAAATTTGTGCACAGTACTTAATGAAATAGGACAATAAAGGAAGAGGAATCAGGACGTAATTTTACGAAATTCTTAATGCAGAAGAAGTGTGTGTTTCACTTTTATTATTGTACTTACAATACAACAAATAAAAATACACCTACTGTATCATGTAACATTCCATGCATTACCTTCAGTCACATTCCTGCAGAACCCTTACTTCTGCAGATATAGACTCCCCTGCTACTAGAGTTTTCTACTAGAATAGTGAACATGCAATAACATCAAGGAGTATAAAGCTAAAAAAAGTAACCTTTTAACCTCGATCTTAAATCCCTCTCAAAACTTAAAGTATAGGTTTGCTAATGCAACAGCTAAAAACTTCAAAACTTTTGTGTACTAACTCGCGTCAGATAATACTAGCAAAATCTATACTAATAATAAATCTGTAGCCGAAATTTTTCTGGTAATTTTCGATTTTCCAAAAATAATTGGTCCTAACATATATAATTAACCACCCTGAAACCGAAAATCGCTTTTTTGAAATTTTTGTTTGTATATATGTCTGTCTGTCAGTATGTTTGTTACCTTTTCACGAGATAAAGGCTGAACGGATTTCGACGAAAATTGGAATATAAATTAAGTTCGTTGTACCTTAGATTTTAGGCTATATGGCATTCAAAGTACATTATTTAAAATGAGGGATATAAGGGGGCCTGAATTAAATAAGTCGAAATATCTCGCTTATTATTGATTTTTGAGAAAAATGTTACATAACAAGAGTTTCTTTACAAATAATTTTCGATAAGTTTTATTCCTTGAAAAATTTTGATAAGACCGATATTTAATGAGATAAATGAGTTTTAAAATTAAAATAAGTGCCATCTAAGGCCGTGTAATGAATTAAAAAACAAATGACTTCGTCTATAAGGGGCCTTGGACAGCAACAATCGAAAGCTATGAAAGATAGCCTACAGAGAATTTTCTGTGTTTCTATGAAGTAATATCGGAAGCTAAATTAACCGATTATTATTTCACCTTTAGAAAATGTAGTTTCTCTAGATCGACATAATGCTATAATGTTATTACAGAAACGTCTGATATAATATAATATAATATAATATAATATAATATAATATAATATAATATAATATAATATAATATAATATAATATAATATAATATAATAAATATAATATGTAATGTAATATTATATAATATAATTTAAGTTATTAAATTAATTAAAGTAAGACTTTTTTTCGTGAATATGTTAGGAGAAAACCCACAAACTATTAGGGAAAACACGGGAATTTTACTTGAAGCAAGTAAAGCGATCGGTTTAGAAGTAAATCCCGAAAAGACTAAGTATATGATTATGTCTCGTGACGAGAATATTGTACGAAATGGAAATATAAAAATTGGAGATTTATCCTTCGAAGGGGTGGAAAAATTCAAATATCTTGGAGCAACAGTAACAAATATAAATGACACTCGGGAGGAAATTAAACCAGAATAAATATGGGAAATGTGTGTTATTATTCGGTTGAGAAGCTTTTATCATCTAGTCTGCTGTCAAAAAATCTGAAAGTTAGAATTTATAAAACAGTATATTACCGGTTGTTCTGTATGGTTGTGAAACGTGGACTCTCACTCTGAGAGAGGAACATAGGTTAAGGGTGTTTGTGAATAAGGTGCTTAGGAAAATATTTGGGGCTAAGCGGGGTGAAGTTACAGGAGAATGGAGAAAGTTATACAACGCAGAACTGCACGCATTGTATTCTTCACCTGACATAATTAGGAACATTAAATCCAGACGTGTGAGATGGGCAGGACATGTAGCACGTATGGGCGAATCCAGAAATGCATATAGAGTTTAGTTGGGAGGCCGGAGGGAAAAAGACCTTTGGGGAGGCCGAGACGTAGATGGGAGGATAATATTAAAATGGATTTGAGGGAGGTGGGATATGATGATAGAGACTGGATTAAACTTGCACAGGATAGGGACCGATGGCGGGCTTATGTGAGGGCGGCAATGAACCTTCGGGTTACTTAAAAGCCATTTGTAAGTAAGTAAGCAAGTAAGACTTTTTTTTACTCATTCTTCAACAGATTTTTTGTGATTTCTTACTGAAATTATTGGCAGTAGTATAATTTGGACAATAAGCCTTATAATATCTTTGATTGTGTAATATGGGTGGAATGGTTTAATTAGGCCATAGGCTTTTCCTTTTCTATTCGTTTTTCAGCAATATGCATATTGTAATACTTTGAACTAATTGTTCTTCACTCATTTGTACATTTCTGTGATCAGAAAAGACTTTTTCATTTTACTGTAAATGGAGGCTGATGGGTTTTGTTCCTTAATTTTAGGTTATCATTGACTATTACACTTTTACTACGTCATACTACTTTTGACCATTAAAACGGTACGGAATGACATGTTTCAACCAATCTTGGCTGCTTATCCTAAACTTTATCACCTCTCTAGCATTTGTTTGTTCTTTTCACCTTCCTAGCATTTATTTCTTTGTTTGCCAAAATTGTATTTCCAATAATTGTATCTTTTGAACGTTTATTTCATCATCCTTAATTAAAACTTTTCTATCATTTATTTTGTTTATTTTATTTAGGTATATTGTAGCTTCTGCTGTATGAGATTATGGGTAGTCTCGTATAAGAGATTGTTTAATATATATTGATAATTGAAGTGGAATGCAACTGTTTTATTAAAAGTGAAGGCTTTGTCTCCCCCCTATTGGAAAGTTGGATCCCTCTCTCATAAAGTCATTTACATCCCTGTTAGGGATAACTTCTAACCCCCCCTCCTAAAATATAATTGTTTTAATACAAGAATACTTTATAAAGTATAAAGTAAGCAAAGAAAATAATATTGATGTATTGTCATCACCGGCAAGCTGACAACAATCAGTAACTTAGGAATTACAGATCTTGCCTTAAGCCTGCTCATGGATATAATTATTATTATGACCAAGATGCAAGACAAGCAACTCAGTGCGACCAAGCGTTGAGCCATATCGAATGAGGATAATAATAATTTTAAGTATGTATTCTCTATGTAGAATTTTATCCCCCCCCCCCCATCAGAAATATTAATTCGCACCCTGGAATCGATCATGTTGAAACCAGCGAACCTTGGCTCTAAGAGCTGGAATGTAACTGAAGATCACGGAGTATGTCTGTGTTTGCATATAGGCCTATCAAATATTTCTGTTTCGTGAGTTAGGTTATAGCGATGGCTTTAAATTTCACACATTTCACATTATGTTATAACCTCTCTAATTCTATGAAACTTAGAAAATCTCGAATCAGTTGTTCTTAATTGAGATTTCATTCACTTAGAAGGTACAATTAACTAAGAGATAAACAACACTTTGGAATACGATATGGGTAATAAGTGTCGAGTTTATATTAATTTTTCCACTAACACCACGTGATTTATTACACTATAATACGTCATTCATTGCCTTCCCTAAATGTTATTCGGTTAAAATACAAATATGATACTTTAATTGGACCTCCGAATGAAGCAAGTTTTGTTATTTTCTGAAGTTCTGTTCAGGTAAAGTCTGTTTTATGAGTAGTAATGTGGTAATTGGCGTCTGTTAACGAGGTATACTTTTGATAAAACTGCCGATTAAATCTCCATTTTCAGTTACCTTTTCATAAAATAGTTTATGATACGACTCTGAAACACAGACGTTAGGTCCTTTTTATAATGTCCACAATTTTAATGTCCATTTTATTATGTCCATTACATAAAAGTCCATTACACTATGCCCATAAGTATATGTCCTCTTTATTTAGTCCAATTGCACAAATTTTATGTCCACAATTTTACGTCCACTACATGATTGTACAATACATTATATTCATTTACAAATTTACTTCAATTCCCTACTCAATCTCTTCTGCCTGTTCATCTTCATACAGCTTCAGATAACTAATAGCTTTGAGGTAAGTTCTGATGTGCCCTTCTTCGTTGTAGTGGTTGTAATTCCGAACAATCTCTTCTGTTCGACCTAAATTTTGTAGGTACGATCTTTTAATAGGGTGTCGCACATTCAAATGCCCGCCAAGCAATTGTATTATTATAATTTCATTATTCCTTTGGTTTTTCTTGATAAATTCCATGAATTTTCAGACCGACGAGTGATGTGTGACGATGTGTTTCTGAAAGCGGTTGTGCCAACCCTCGAATACGTTAGTTGTTCGATGTTGTCCTGCCAGAACTTGATTATTTCAGGTGTCAATCTAGGTGGCATTGCTCTTCTTCTTCATTCCCGAGCAGGTGTTTCTCGGATGTAAGTTCTTTCCATGTACAATTCTAAATCCATTACGCCAGGCTCAATATTATCTATAAGGCTCTAAAAACAGCCTAAACATCTTCCAATGGTACAAAAGAAATTGGCATGAAAGTGGACTTGAATAAAAGTGGACATAAATGAAAGTGGGCATAAACGAAAGTGGACTTAAATAAAAGTGGACATAACAGTCAGGGACCCAAAAAAAATGGACGTACATAAAATGTGGACATAAATGAAAGTGGACAAAAATATTAGAGGACATAAGTCATATGGACGTGGTTTCAATGGACTTAACGTCTTGGAAGCACGACTCTTCAATTTTCCATGAAAATGTATACAACAATTGTAGAGAAGAAGCAGAAGCTATTTTTACATTTATTTCCATTAGTTAACAACCTCCACGTCCATAAGTAAAGACATTTTGTAGAAGAGTATAGTTTAAATAATACATGTTAAAATACAAGCATAACAGAAGAGATTGATAAGAAATTAGTAAAATAGAAAATCTGTCTATATATATAATTTGAACTGGTAATGGAAATTACGGGAAAACGGCTGAACGAATTTTAATAAATAACCCCTCATTTAGAAGCTTGGAACTAAAAGTTTTTCAGAAAAATAGTAGTTTTCAGTAAAGTGTCAATTCTTCAACATAATTTTCCTATTTTCCAAAATCCATCTGTCGTCAGTTTTGAGAACTAGCAAAACTAGCTAATTGCATTTCAAATGAAACAAAACACACACTACAGTAAACAATATTACACGAAGGCCATGATCTGCAAGAATGCTGACATATTTAGAACTCAAGTTAAATTGGTTATTAAAAGTTTAACTTACTAAAAATAATTTACAGGTTAGATTCTGTGGTGTGTAATTTTCTGGGTACAGCTGTGTATTGGATATTAAAAATTACAAAACTTGAGATGGTTTGATGACATTATTACCGTTAGAAATGAAATATTATTGTAGTTAATGCCATGATATGATTATTTTTCATTAATTATACATATAAACGCTATATTGCTGATATGAATGTGAAACGTTTTGGGGTTATATAAGTAGATATACAGAATAAGTTAAATTAGATTTCGATTTCTATATTTTAGTGAGTGGCGGCTATATAGTATACATAGTATATGTTACTGAAAGGTATAAAACTTACGTAAGATAATAATATTATTAAAAATCAAATATTTTTATAGTTATTAATCAAGTGGGTTGGTTCTTTTTCATATATTTAATGGCGGTGTGGTGTAGATATTTATATGCGTGGTGCTCTTCAGTATTGGCTCGAGAGAGAGTATCTTTTATTATTATGGAAGCAAATAACTTTCAGAATGTCTGGTATTCTTCATTGAAAATAAATCTGAAAAATGTTTATTTGAACGTCTAACGAACTTAGTTTGCAGCATTTGCTGCACAAGCCACTAGTATGATATTGGCTGTTGAGTTCAAAGTGTATCATGGCTCGCTGTATGCTGTCATGTGGCTAGCCGATGAGCGTAGAGAATTCAATCTTCCTACACTTTCGCAGAGGTGTATAACCTGTGAGGCAGAGAAGTTGCCTACCAAGTACGGCGTTCATTCTGAAGAGTACGTGCCGATACGTACGGTAACGCCGGCATCCCTATAGAAACTAGTGTATAATGCTACGCTATGGTCGTGTTAGCCATTAAGAATTAGAAATTGTTGGTGCCTTTTTAAATGCCTATTTTAGAATTTTGAATGCCTATTTTGAATGCCTATTTTGCCTGGATGCCGGTAGGAATGTGAACTGTTTGGAAATACGTACTGTCGGGATATGGGGAGAGGGTAAGACGATTACTTACGTATTTGTTGACATTAATTTCGACGGTCAACATGGACACGGAGCATTTGATTTGTGTTGTGGAATGTTACCGTACGCAACCGATGATAACAAATACCCTGCGTACGACTTGCCCGCGCAAAACACAGTTCGAAAGAGGTTATGGTAGCACAGAGACCGTACAGACCGCCATCTGTTTCTATGACGTTCAAGTTATACCGTACACGTCCTAAAGTTCAGATTGAAGAACGCCTTAAATAATAGGCAACTTCTCTAACATATAAGCTGAAACTCGCTTTAAATCGGTGACCCAACAACAGTGACGTCATGACACACTTTGAAATGAACACCCAGTATAAATAGTAGGTTATAAGATTAGTGATATACAGATTAACCTTAAGTGATGCCATTAATTGCAGAGGATTATTTTTGTGATATTTCAAACAAAAAAAGATTAATACAATACTGCTTGTTTTTGCTTTTTTCCGAGACAAAAATTGTTTTATATGAAACATTTAATAGTGTGTTTTAGGAAAGTAATTGGTTTAATTCCTAATATGCTGAGTCAATTTAAGAGAGCAGTGTATTGTGGTAATAGATGATTGGAAGAATTTTAGTTTTGTTCTTTAAATATACAGAAATTTGATCCGAACAAACGTAACATTTTAAAATTGGTTTTCAGAACGAAAAGTTTTAAATTTGTTCGGATCAATTTAAAGTACAAAACTAAAATTCTTTCAAACACTGCTCTCTTAAACTGACTGAGGATATTGTGAATTAAATCAATAACTTTCCCAAAACACGCTATGAAATATTTCATGTAAACAATTTGTATCTCGAAAAGGAAGACTAAACGATCAAAATTGTGTTAAACATCAAAGAATAACTCCCTGAAATTGACATTACATACGATTCTTCCTGTATACGAACTCAACTTCTAAACGTCCTATTAATTGCGGGTGCTGTATCATTAATCCTGGGTTCGAAAGTACGATCATTGAAATGCAAATTGGAAATGCCATAAATTTCGCGTTTTTTTGTTCTAAGTATAATGTTTTATTTACAAAACATTGCTGGAAACGAGACGTAAATTTCAACATTATATTCCAAAGCTGGATTGTCTCCAGTTCTACAAACATAAGCGATAAATGTATGTTTGTTTTGTGTGGTTTGGTGGTTTGACTATATCCCAGGGGCTGCAGGGGATAGTCGGTCGTGCAAATATTCAGAACCACAGCTAATAAAAGTGTAATAGAATCCACAGCGCAGACACTGATCCGTGTTCGACCGGGACTGCTACAGCGTATTCAGATGGATGACAATCTACCAGAAGCAGAGCTGACACTCTACAAATTTCCAGCTAAAAATCTTTACATGAGGAAAGAACGGTCTTGGCGAAAGATAACTGCTCTTTTCATGTCATTTATTTCTTACTGATCACTAATCTGCGGATTTTTAGGCACTAAAAACAGTTGAAATATCCAGGCAAAATAGGCATTCAAAATTCTAAAATAGGCATTTAAAAAGGCACCAACAATTTCTAATTCTTAATGGCTAACACGACCATAGCGTAGCATTATACACTAGTTTCTATAGGGATGCCATTATGGCAGTGAATAACTGAATATTCCTCCAAATGTTGTAATGAGAACTGATGCCTGTTGTCTGTAAGAATGTCCTTAAATTGGAAGAAACTTCTCTCAACTTCACATGAAGTAATGGGGCAATACTTCAGGGATCCAATCTCAGCTGGGGACCAAACCAGTGGCAACGCAGTAACGTCAACGTCATTTCCAATCAGCAATAACATTTACTCCCAACCAGGATTTCTTTCCACAATTTTCAAATACTTATTTCTCATTGTTTCTCCTACACTGCTTGGTACAGGGACATAATTTTATTTTTACTAACATTTTTAATATTAACCTGTCTATACCTTTAGAGAACCGGAAACACCGCTTGCTCCCCCCTGCAAGACTGGAGTTCGATAATACTGGCGTAAAACACAAATCACTCTACTAGGAATAGGAAGGAAGAGAAGTAGTTCATCCATTTACGTAAACTAGGAAATATTTTGAGTTTGATAATTTTCATTAGGTTTTTCTTTAATCAAAGTACAGTACTGTATTAAGAATAAGTGCTTTTACTCACGAAGTGAGTTATCCATGCGAACGTATTCATTATGCAGTGTATACTGTCTACAGCACATTAGCGTACAATATAGAGAAAGAAGTTAAATTGAAAAATAATCATAATATGAATATTTAAACACAATTTTGAAAATGGTGGCCGTTCATTTCGATACAGGCTTCAGTTCTTTTGTGCATATTATCGCACTATAGACTATTGCATCTAATTCCAATTGCCAGTTTCGTCCTTCGTACTAGTAACTCGTGTTGAAATAATTCTGTACCTACTCTACGTATTGTAAATTCAATCTTCACTTCTTCCCGACCCGAAAATATAAAATTACTCAGACATGCTATCTACTGTCCGTCCAAGTGGTTATGTCGCAGGATTGTAGAAAGGGAGGAAATCACGTGACAGTTAATTATTTAACGAGGCCCTTTTATTTAAGTTAAATTAAACAGCTGTATAATATTACGTAAACTTCCAATTCCTAAGAGAAATTAATGTTTTCAGAAAAGAGCTAAGACAGCCCAGCTTTTACAGAGGGGCGAGCAGAAGCAGGTGGGGGAAATCGGGATGCGACGTAGGCAAACGGACAGTACCTGTGCGAAAATATGATTCAATATTGAAAGCTCTTTCGTCACTGGAAAACGCGAACATATTTCTGGAACGTACTATACTCAGTAACTCAGTACTGCTTACTATCTGCGGTCTTGGTTCTGTGTGGAGTTGGAACTTCCTTAGTAGAAAGGGTGGGAGTGAAGTACATTCAAAAACTCAGGTACAATAAAAATTGAAGTAAAAATAAAATGATGTCCCTGTATTTCTTTAAGAATAGTTTCTACTTTCATCATAACTTGCACGGCACTATGGAGTGGAATACTCCTCGTTTCCAGATTCGTTATGTAAGCAGGCAGCTTTTCAAAGTTTGCTTTGATGAAAGCAAGATCAGATGTTAGCTTTGGGTTTGCAAGGATAATATTTGCTGCTGGATAAAAAAGAAACAAATTACAGATTTAAAATATCAATAGAATAGTCAATAAATTCAAATATAATATATAACACGGATATTTAGGCAGCTTTTAGGCATTTATAAGCAAATAGGCATTTACTAGTGAAATAGGCAATTATAGGCACTATAGAATTCGCATATAATACTCACAATGCCTTAAAATGGATATGTAACCTAAAAGCTTGCGTCTTCAGGTTAAGGATTAAAATAGGCATATAGGCATAAATCCGCAGTTTACTGATCACAGTAATCACATGTATCATGCGTATGATTTCATAGTACACAAGGTGGAAAGTGTTCAGTGACAGTCCTTTTAAGGAACGAATTCTGAGCATGTTATGAAAGAAAAGTCCCATACTACTTTGTTTCTTTGCGCTCAGGTTTCCCAGTTCGATCCCATTATCTTTTTAAACTCATTTAGAAATAAACATTTTAACTTATAAATCTCTTCACATTATAGTTCTGTCCGCCGAGGTAGTTCTGTCGTAGCGAGTTAGCTTTCAAACTAGCCGGCCCAGGTTCGATTACGGGCGTGGTCAGAGGTTTTCGTGTAAAATTTCTACCTCAGGACTAGGAGAGATAACGGTGCACAATTTCTAATCACTAGATTGCGCACCAATATGCCTGTTTAGATCCCAAATTATACAGAATTATAATTTTGACAGGCGATGACATTTCAGGGACTTCAACTTATAAGATGTAAATTTGTACTAAATAATATGCCAATTGAACAAGTAAATAAATTAAAGTTGTTCGTTATCATACATTAAAGAAGTAGATACAGAAAACAAAATTGAAAATTTTTCGAGAATGTGTGGTACAATTAAGAGGACACTGAGGAACAAAGTCAGAAAAGACACAATGATAAAGTTCTATAAAACTATGGCAATCCAGGAGCGCTATATGGTAGTGAGACATGGACAATGTCATCTAGAGATAAAAGTAGATTACAGGCAACAGAGATGAGGTTTCTGAGGTCGGTACTGGGTGTAACAAGAAGAGACAGACTTAGAAATGAAAATATAAGAAACCAATTACAAATTTATAATATAAATGAGCAGATAGTAAATTATAGACAAAATTGGCTGGAACACGTAGAGAGAATGGCGAAGATAGATATCCCAAACAAATTATGCATTATATATCTAAAGGGAGAAGGAACATCGGTAGACCTAAGAAAAGAAGGATCAATCAATGAGTGTAATTAATTTGAAGCCGCAACAAGCCTTAAAAAACTTAAAGCTTGGAGGAGGAGGAGGAGGAGAAGAAGAAGAAGAAGAAGAAGAAGAAGAAGAAATCCCAAATCTCTCCGCAGTGCATATGAAGAGAAGGCATATGTCACTGTTGATAGTGATTCGTCCGTTGGGTCGAGACTTTAAGCCTGACGGCATCCTTGGTGCTATTCGATAGGAGTAGACTATGTGCCATCATCATCATCATCATCATCATCATCATCATCATCATCATCATCATTTTCACACATTCCCTACACTACACTTACACATACACTGACCCTAGTACACAACTTAACTTTCCACAGACACACATCGTGCACAGCGTAGCCCGCCGAAGTGGTTTTCAACTTCAAAAATGGATCATAGTCCTACCACCTCTCCGCAATATACGAGGAACCCGAATCATGCAAGTGAACTGGGTGGGCATTGGATACACACACATTTGTCCAGTAACTTTGGAGATTTTTCCTTCTATTTCATTCACTGAACAGTCCGAACACAATTATCTTATTTCTTGCAAATAATAAACCCATATTAAATACACACTGCATCTTGATAATAGTCTTTCGAGAAATTTCCACAAGATTCCTTCCTCTGTTCTCAGTGCGAAGTGTTTATTTTATTATCTTGAATGTTGTTTTTGTGTAGACTATTGCTAGATCTGTAATTTCAAAGCAATCTTCATGAAGATAACTCTCGATTTCTTTTGATGTGGAATTGGCATCAGATCTCTGATTGAGAAACCTTACGTAATGTTTCGACCTGTTTTCTAGATAGTAATTCTACAGAAGTATGCTGATTGGAGGAGAAGACTCTAGGTGAAGCTTGTTCAAGAAACATGAGCAAATGAAACGGAATCCTAGTTCGAATTGATTGAAGAGAATTCTTAGAACTTAAATGTAATTTTGTTCAGGTATAAGTTATGCAGCAAGGAAGTTATCACATCCAGCATGATGGACTCCAGGACATAAAGAAGTCATAAATCCAATCGTTACTTAAATATATGAAGAGAAGTAAAACTAGGATGCCCATGTCATAGACTACAATAATCAACTCATCTCCAATAATCATCGTGGTAATGATCATCTCATCTCAGAAATGGAATTCGCAGCTGTCAAATTTAATTTATTTAATTTCAAATTTATTTAATACACAAGGTTTACACTACATTAGGCATTGCAGCCCCAAACACCAGAAGCTCGTGCTCGGGCGCAGTTCAGTCTATTCATATAACATAGAAGTGTTAATTCAGCACAATAATATTAATATATAGTAAAATACAAACCATGTAATAACATATACAGGGACATCATTTTATTTTTACTTCAATTTTTATTGTACCTGAGTTTTTTAATGTTCTTCACTCCCACCCCCTCTACTAGTAAACTTCCAACCATCCTCCACACAGAACCAAGGACGCGTATGCAGTCAAACAGTACTCAGTTAGTGAGTATAGTACGTTCCAGAAATATGTTCGCGTTTTCCAATGACGAAAGAGCTTTCAATATTGAATCATATTTTCTCACAGGTACTGTCGTCCGTTTGCCTATGTCGCATCTCGGTTTCCCCTAGGTGCTTCTGCTCGCTCCACTGTAGAGACTAGTGGCTGGGCTGTCTTAGCTGTTTTCTGAAAACATTAGTTTCTGTTAGGAATTGGACGTCTACGTAATATTATACAACTGTTTAAAATAACTTAAATCAAAGGGCCTCGTTAAGTAATTAACTGTCACGTGATTTCCCCCCTTTCTACGATCCTGCGACAAAACCACTTGGACGGATAGTAGATAGCATGTCTAAGAAATTTTATCTTTTCGTATCGGGCAGAAGTGAAGATTGAATTTACAGTACGTAAAGTACTCTTTTATAGAGTGGGTACAGAATTATTTCAACATGAGTTACTAGTACGAAGGACGAAATGGTAATTGGAATTAGGTACAATAGTCTATAGTGCGATAATATGCACAAAAGAACTCAAGCCTGTATCGAAATGAACGGCCACCATATTTTTAAAAATGTTTAAATATTCATATTATGATTATTTTTCAACTTAACTTCATTCTCTATATTGTACGCTAATGTGCTGTAGACAGTATAATATATACTGCATAATGAACACGTCCGAATGGATAGCTCAGTTCGTGAGTAACAACACTTATGTTAATACAGTAGCCTACTGTATTTTGATTAAACAAAAACCTAATAAAAATTATCAAACTCATAATCGCGATATTTCCTAGTTTACGTAAATGGATGAACTACTTTTCTTCCCTCCTATACCTAGTAAATTGATTTGTTTGTATTTTACTCCAGTATAATCAAACTCCAGTCTTGGAAGGGAGTAACAAACGGTGTTTCCGCTTCTCAGTCTTTAATCCAAAAGTATAGCCAGGTTAATATTAGAAATGTTAGTAAAAATAAAATGATGTCCCTGTACGAATATAGAAAAAACAAAGTACATGAGTATGAGATTACAATTTTAAACTCAGTTAGCTCATGAAAAGGCAAAACAATTAAATAATTAACCTAATTTGTCTCCTAAATCTATGTGTGTTAAGTATACTTAGTTCAGGGTAAGCTCTAATTAATTAGCGACCTGATCGGAAGAGACAGGATGAAGGGAACGATATGCTAACCAGAAGACTCGCAGATGATTAGTCTTGCGTGCATCAATACCAGCCCCAGTCATGGCGTTCATCAATGCTGGACCAAGTCGCCCATGGTAGGCTACGCAGAGGTGGCGCCATCTTGTAACTACTGATTCTTTGTTTCGTTTATACACACATTGATAATATTTCATTTTGAATTCACTAATTGATTCTCCCTCGTACATTTCTTTAATTCGTTTCCCACCATTGTAAAATTTTCCCGTCTTTTTAGTCCAGTTTTCGTTACAATTTTGATAAACTTCATAATTTATGTAATTTTCCAATGTTACATGTTGTACCATTATATTGTTTCTTCGTCTTGTTTTACGTCCTCCTTTTGCGTATTTACAATTCAGTGCAGTGTAGGAACAGATCTAGTCCTATCCTTGGACTAACACTATAGAGATATTTCGGGCTTTACTTGTGTGGTCAACACGGCACAGGCTCACCCCTGAGACAGTGCAGGACAGCACATGACAAGGGAAAAAATCCCACTCTCGTTGACGGAATAAAAACTTTTCTTTTACCCAAACTGGGAGTCGAACTTGGGACCGCTTGGGTGAAAGCACGTACGATATCCATTAAGTTAAATTGGTGGAACAATCATCATACTTTAGAATTCTAAATATTTTCTTGTCAGTGTCTTGATGTCAGTAAAACGAGAAGTGAATGTAATTTTGATAATTGATTCTATTTATATCGTATTACGACGCAGGTAGATTAATTGACATTATTGAAGACTTGTGAATAGGCGGAAATGAACCAGGATATAAGGCTCATACATTTATAATGTTTTCATTTCCTGTCATTTCTTAATGGACTGCAAACAGAACGGCTAAGTTAATTAAATTATTTGATTTTTAATATTTCACACATTAAATCTTATTCTTTGTAATGGCACCTATTCATCACTGTTAAGGTTTACGTTGGCTCCTCGTGAAGCCACGGTTAGAATCTGGCGCAGAAGCTCTGACATCGACCTCAAGTTCTAATTCTCACAACATTTTCCTGATTTCGGATTGTATTTAAACAAAACTATTAAATAAAATTTTAATGATAATCTTCTTTGAAGTTTAAAAACATATGAATCGTACACAACCGGTTACGAAAAATAGAAATTAAATATTGCTATTGAACGCCTGGCGCTATAGTCGATATGCATCTCGATGAGAGTCTCAGGGTCGGTTTATCGAATATTCGAGTTGTTCCTCATTTTTTGTGGGTAGACGGCAAAGGCAGACCACATGAACCATGCAGGAGTTACAAGAGCCCTTGCAAGGACGCGTTTATCATAGTATAGGCCTACCATTTAGTTGATAATTCTTCCTCTCTCAATCAATCAATCATCCACCGAGTCATCCATTATCCATCCATCGACTCAGTGATTCATTCGTACATCGGTTCATTGATTAATTCATGTATTGATTAATGAATTAATTCATTTATTTATTGATTCACTGATTGATTAATTCATGATTCACTAGTTGATTCATTCATAGACATTGATTGATTCATTCGTCCAGTCTAGGAATTACAGTTCGGTACCTTAAAGCAAAACATGTTTCGTGAAAGTACAAGCATTTGAGTTTCAGAGTACTTTTCTTTTTGTTAATAACACTCTATCTTCTTAAAAAATATTTATTAATGAAATAATAATAATGTAGTTCTTTAGAGTAATTAAAAGGCATTATATATTAACAATTAATGTTTTAGAGGTATGCATTTTCAGTTTAAAATGTAAATATTACACTAGAATGTATGCGTATGTACTTATTCGCTCTTCTCTTTAGTAAGTAATTGTAATTTATATTACTCTTGCATTTCTTTACGCACCAGATTTCATATTCTGCATTACACTTATTTCCTTTGTTGTTACCACCATCCATTTGTTCACTTATGTATTAGTTACGAAGATAAGCGTATTAAAGTATCCAATCAATAATTGTAGACAAAGTAAATTTCTTTCAATTGTTATTGCATTTGTGTACTCAGCAAATATCGTTTTCTTGTATGATGAAGTGCGCCTGGTGTTATGTCTATCTGCAATACATAAGGGGTAATCGGTTGAAAATCGAATATTCGGACGGTTGCCCGATCTTGACGGATGTTCTCTAACCGGTCGAAACTAAACCGGTTATAAACGCTGTTTTGCAGCTCTCTGTTAAACATTATGGTCGTTGAAGACCTATTGTGTGTTGTTAACTACTTTTTTCCGTTTTTAACGACAATGTATCAACTACGAGGTTATTAACAATGATGGAATTAGTAATAGTGAGATGAAAATTGACGATATAATTCAGATTATTCACCATGAGATTACCGCTACCTAATTTTCGCCTTATATTTTTGGAAAATCTCAATAAAAGCAGTCAGGTAATCAGCTGAAACGGGATTCGAACCCACGCCCGGACGCAGCCTCGAATCAGTAGGTGAAAGCCTTATCGACTATGGTATGCCGTTGGCGTTCTAATTTGTTCTAAAGTCTCTGCAATTCCACGAGACTTCCATGAACGGGAAAAAGTTGACTAGTGTTTTTTTATTATTCTTTAAATCAGAATTATTTTATATGTCGTAAATCTATGACGGGAAGACTCAGTCTTCACTTTCATTCTGAACTCCGGTCGGGGCAAGTTACCTGGTTGAGGTTTTTTCCGGGGTTTTCCCTCAATCCAATACGAGCAAATGCTGGGTAACTTTCGGTGCTGGACCCCGGACTAATTTCACCGGCATTATCACCATCATTTCATTCAGATGCTAAATAACCTAGATGTTGATACAGCGTCGTAAAATAACCCAATAAAAAATTCATTCTGAAGGAAAATTTCTAAGGTGTTGTATCACGCGCTTATTAAAAATCGCTCAAGGTAGAATTTGGATCAGTAGACATCGGATCTGTTAACTGCTAAGGCCCTCCTTGAGGATTCAGAGAGGTGAAGGGGGAATAATGGAACGTTTATGTGAAGATGAAATTATGATAAATGGAGAAATAGTACATTATGCAACGAGCCTATAATGAAGGTAATTAAGAAGCGAGTATGGATATTTATGAAACGAGCGCAAGCGAGTTTCATAATTTTCATACGAGCTTCTTAATTACCATTATAGGCGAGTTTCATTCGACTTTTTATGCTCGACCATATTTCTAACTTGATATTATTAATTTTCTTTGTATCTGACCTTGACCAATGTCCCGTATGTTGCGAGATGTGCGCAGACGCGAAAGTATTGATTTTTTCCGAGGAACAGATGTTCACATTGACCTTGCTAGGCCGTAAGAACCTACAGAGATAACATTGAAATTAAATTAGACATTGAAAAACGAGATGACAAATTGAATTTATTTGAATATTATCTACAATTAACGCTAATTATTATAGTAACAGAACATAACCTTCTGCGACAGTATTGGATTTCCAGCCTCCGTGACTTTTCGCTAATTATCTTTCGATTGCATATCCGAGAATAATCGATACTTGCGGTTTTATAACGGTAGAAAGCTGACCTTGGCTGAACAGTTGTAACCTGAGTCGTCATTGGCTGAAAGACCTGACCTTTAATGAGTAGGTGTACTTTAATGACGTGCATTAAAGGTCTGCTACCAGGTGTATAATTACTACATTTCGGCATGGTCGAGCATAGACTTCATTATATTATTCTCGAAGAAAACTTATTTCATAGCTGGTTCAGAAAATACTCAGGATTCTGCATGGGGATCGGATCCGACAATTTTCGTGAGGAGCGTCAGATAGCTCCGTCAACTTTAATAACGCGTGCCCGTGCCTTCATGTCTATATTTACGTAGTGCAAGTCTGCGGCGTATCGCGTGTGCGCCAGATTAGCGACCTGTTCATTGGAACATGACCTGACAATAGAACGGCTCCATACACACGCTGCGCTTCTCTCCGCGCTTTGAACAGATTGCAGCAAGCGTTAAACCTTTCATTCGTTTGTTAATTTATTTCGTTCATTATTTAGTTAAGCTGTTTATGTATTTTCTTATCGTATTTGTTTCTCGCCTAGTGAATCTTCTTCGTTTGTTCGTTAATATTTTTTATAACTTCTTAATTCTTGCATTGGCATTCTTTTATTATTCAGTCCATTAATTCATTCTTTTAGTTTTCCGTTCATTTCCGTTCATTCGTTCACTCATTTGTTCGATCGTTAGTTAATTTGTTCGTCGTCTCGTTAATCAATTAATTAATTCGTTCTCCAGTTATTTATTCAGTCACTTATAAACAAAACAAAATTTATATTATTTTAATGTACCGAAGTACATATGATATTTCCATGCAGATATTCTGCGTCATCATACGATGAAAGAGTAATGGAACGGAGAAAAATTCTCTCCGGCGCCGGGATTTGAACCCGGGTTTTCAGCTCTACGTGCTGATGCTTTATCCGCTAAGCCACACCGGGTACTCATCCCGGCGTCGGACAGAATCGTCTCAGTTTAAGTTCCAACTCTTGGGTTCCCTCTAGTGGCCGCTCTCTGCACTACGTCATAGATGTCTATGAACGTAGGACTGAAGTCCAAACATGTGCTGAGGCGCTTATTCCGTCGGATCCCGGCCAACTAGTCACTCATAACGAGTGCACCTCAGCATATGTGTGGACTTCAGTCCTACCTTCATAGACATCTATGACGTAGTGCAGAGGGCGGCCACTAGAGGGAACCCAAGAGTTGGAACTTAAACTGAGACGATTCTGTCCGACGCCGGGATGAGTACCCGGTGTGGCTTAGCGGATAAAGCACCAGCACGTAGAGCTGAAAACCCGGGTTGAAATCCCGGCGCCGGAGAGAATTTTTCTCCGTTCCATTACTCTTTCATCGTAAAACAAAATTTACTCACTTATCCAGCAGTTTATTCTCATATTTTAGGAATCGATTTACTTTTTCGTTTAGCCATCAGTAATTATTAACTCCTTTGCTTAGCCAGCAATAATTGAGGCGGTAGCCGGAAAAAGGGCCCATAAGCAAAAGTCATGTTTCGAGAAAACAAAGATTGAAAGATTTATTTTTAGGTAATTGCACTTTTATCAAAATAACAATTTGCATACTGTTACAATAATATTTGTCTACAAGTTTCTGTTAAATAATACACTCCGACTTTAATTGTGTTATAAATATACATATTTTATTGAAGGATTTTATAGACCCTTTTTCCAGAGAACAAGTTTATTTTATCAAAATACTTTCAATATGATTCTATTTTAGCAGACATTAAACATCAGCATTGAACAGCCACATTACAGAGGTTCACAAGTTCATAATCATTTTAATAAAATTATATTTCTTACATATATCTCATAGCTACGTCATAAATTGTACTGAATACGTCAAAATACAGAATATCTGTCGGGTACAGAATACAGACTACAGGTTATTTAGAATTAATGTAGAATTGATTCACACTCAATTCAAAGTTATCTTCAGAGTGCAGTTTACACTTCAGTGCACATCCTGAGTGGATTCACACTCACTTTGAGGATCATCTTCATTGATGTTTGCTCAATTCCACAACAACGCAAGGGTGCATGGGTTCATTGAATTAGCTACCCTGCCCTCTGTTTACAAGATATTGAAACGAAACTTTGTAAGCAGGTAGATTTTAAAACGGAGAATCGAATTAAACATTCTCCCGAAAAAAGGCCTATAGACCTATGGGCCCATTTTCCAGCTACCGCCTCAATTCATTCTTTCGTTCAGTCATCAATTCATTATTTCTTTTGGTCGTAAATTCATTTTTTTTTTCTTTGCCACGAATCCTTTCTTATTAGATCGTCATTTCATTCTTTCGTTAGGCAATTTTTTTTCGTTAAGTCGTAAATTCATTCTATGGTTTCGCCGTTAATTCATTCCTTCGTTTAACCGTCTGTTCATTCTTTTGTTAGAACATAAGTTCATTTTTTTCGTTAGGACGTTAATTAATTTTCTTCTTTAGGACGACAATCCATTCTCTGGTTTGGCCTTCAATTCATTCCTTCGTTTAGCCGAATTCATTCTTTTGTTAGGCCGTCAATTCATTTTTTTTCATAGGCCGTTAATTTTTTTTTTCGTTAGGCAGTCAGTTTATTATCTGGTTTGGATTTCAATTCATTCCTTCGCTTACCCGTCAATTCTTTATTATTATTATTATTATTATTATTATTATTATTATTATTATTTTATTATTATTATTATTATTATTATTATTATTATTATTATTATTATTATTATTAGGCCATAAGTTCATTCGCTGGATTGGCCATTATTTCATACACCTATTTGGCCATCAATTCAATTCTTTTATTTATTTTCAAATTAAACCATGAAGACATTATTTTTTCATTCGATTATTTATTCATTCTCCAATTCATTCACTTTTTCCTCTAATAATCAATACCGTTCAATCATTCGTTTATTCTCTGATTTACTTATTCAATTCTGCATACATTCACTACATTATCCATACATCCAGCCATCCTCGTCCATATTTATTCATCTTGCATCCAGTAACTTCTTTGAATCCTCCACTATTAATTTTTCTTCCATTATAAAAGCAACAATTTAGTTTTTGTTGAGTTCCTAGGCCAAAATTACCATTACATTTTTAAACATAGGTGTTGTACATTTTGTCTTCGTATAGGCTGATAAAATATTCGTACTGCTGTAGGCGTTTTTGGGACGCTTTCCAAATGATGTCAAAATAATAATCGTAATCGATTACTGTTTGATAGAATTTATAACCAGAAGATTTGAATTCTTGGTCTGATTTGCAATGCCTTTGTCTTTAAAATGACCCCGTATTGCTGTACGTATTTTTATCACATATCTTGTTATATGTGTAATCATGCCATTAATATAACTAGTGTCTAGATGGAGTATTCAACAAAGAGCTGACTTCTTGTAGTCTTCTGTTGTCTCAGGACCAGATAATTTTTAGTACTGGAATTTCACGTCAACTTCGTTCTAAATCGACGCTGAACCTGGTTTCAATTCGCTTAGCCACAACATGGCTGCAATCCACTGTTGTGGAGAACGGTTAGCATGTCTGACCTTGAAACGAAAGGGCTCGGCTTCAAATCCTGGTTGGGTCAAGTTACCTGTTACAACGATGTACCGAAGTACATATGATATTTCCGTGCAGTAATTCTGCATTACCATGTGGTGAAGAATGGGTAGAAGGAAAAAATTCTCTCCAGCACCGGGACTCAAACCCCGGTTTTCAGTTCTACGTGCTGACGCTTTATCCACCGAGCCACTATTCCACCAAAGGGGAACAGAGAGGTGGAACTTGAACTGAGAAGGATTCAATCCGGCATCGGAACTAGAATCCGGTGTGACTTAGTGGATAAAGCGTCAGCGCGTAAAGCTGAAAACCCGGATTCGAGTCCCGTTGCTGGAGAGAATTTTTCTCCGTTCTACCCATTCTTCACAAAGTTGCCTGGTTGAGGTTTTACCGGTGTTTTCTCTCAACCAATTAAGACCAAGTACTGGGTAACTTTAGACAGTGGACCCTTGTCTCATTTTGCTGGCATTATCACTTTTATCTCACTCAGACGCAAGATAGCCATAGCAGTTGATAAAGTGTTATAAAATAAACTAAATAACAAAACATACCTGCAATATCGATATGATTTATTGAGGCCAGTTATGATCATCGTCTGTGCACTGGTGCAAGTCGGAAGTGTGTATATTAAGTAGCTTCCAAAACACTTTTTTTGTGTGTTTTGTTTTCAATGTCCTTCATCCACACACAATAAAGGCTCATTCACAATGAAAATTAAACATAACGTAAGCGTTAACTTAAGAATATAAACGTTACGGTAAAATCAAGAAGTCATACCATCATTCACGATGGGAACATAAACATAACAGCAAACATACTTGGTAACCATGGAAACATAACAACGACGCCATTTCCTCATATTCTGTCGTATACTTCAGCGCTCCACGATTGTGTTCTGTTTGCAAATCACGTAAGCATAAGCATGAAAGTTTGGAGTTTGCAAACTTTCATGTTAACGTCTTACGGCAATGTTTATGTTAATGCTCGTGTGAATCATTGTGAATGATCCCATTTGGTAGCCTGGGCGCAAACTTCTGTGTTTATCAATTTCATATTCTGGTATGCAGATAAGCTATTAATGTTTGACTATAATTATTTATTTACTGTGCCACCTTTGCTTATCTTAAAGTTAATAATTTACATTAATGTTTTCGATACATTTGTATCATCTTCAGATGTAGAGTGTTAGATAAACATTTATGATGAAAACCTTGCCTTATGGTATGGAACTTATTATGATTTTCGGATCTTGCTAAAGTGAATTGCTCTAATTTAACCTAATTTGGTCTATAATACACATGTTACATTAAGTTAAAATCATTTGCACTCCATATAGTACAATTTAAAAGATTTAAAATTATTTAGAAGTAATATAAAACTATAAATAATCAGAGGAATATAAAAAACGTTGTAGGACACTTTAAAACACTGTAACCACTTGTTGGCTGTGTGTGCCAGTTTTTAACATCGTTAGATGGGGCTGCTTCTGTTGATCTTTTTAACAACGAACTGAAACGGAGTACTGTTTATATCACTAACACGTATATAATTATGAACGATGTGTATTATTAAAGCATTTCATTCGATTTTGGTCACTAGATTGATGTGAAAATCATAGATGTATGTTGCTATGCTGCTATGTGTCGGTGGTTTAACACTCTACATCTGAAGATGATACACATGTATCGAAAACGTTAATGTAAATTATTAACTTTAAGATAAGCAAAGGTGGCACAGTAAATAAATAATTATAGTAAAACATTCTGTCTTTATGTTAGGTTATGTTTAATTTTCATTGTGAATGGGCCTTAACTATAGTCGTCTAGTCCCTTGATTTAAATTAATTTCTAAGGAAACTTAGTGTTCTGATTTGTTTGTATTTCACTAATGTGACAATACGAGTAATCATTCATATCTTGACTGTTTCGTGTACCCATTTATTTTTAGGGTACATAGCACAATTGCTTTCAATTTTTGTGTGCTTCTATTGTTAATAATGTACGCGTGTAACAAGTGACGATGTAGGACGTGTCGGCGTGCATTCCGCTTGACAATTTCATTGTACACACATCATCCTGATCGAAATTGTTTTACATTATATTTTCTTTCGGCGAAACTTCTTTTATGATTAATGACCTGGAACGTCTGGCGTGTCTCCTCTGTTTGAAGAGATAGATCACTCCATTTCCATTATATGATCACGCATAAACTTCGTGAATATGTAACAGTATACTTCTTCTAGGATACCTAGCATGTATGTCATACTCATCATCTGAAGGCAGACATTGTAAACGATAGCATGTATTACTAATTCATTCTTAAATGAATAAATAAAATCCATTAAGCCACCGGCGTAGCTCAGTCGGCTAAAGCTCTTGCCTGGCAGTTCGGATTTACGCTCGGGTTCGATTCCCACTTGAGATGATTACCTGTTTAGGTTTTTTCCGAGGTTTTCCCCAACCGTATGGCGAATACTCGGCCTCATCTCGTCATATAGCATTTCGCTATCACAAATCCCATCAACGATAAATAATACAGCGTCGTTAAATAATCAATTAAAAAAATCATCATCAATTCTTTAAGAGAAACCTTTGATTCTTAATCTAATGTAGAATGCAAGTGCTTTTGCATTATTGTACTTGCTTGTCAAAAAATTGCCAAGTAATTAATATTGTCCTTAATCTCGTGAGTCCTGAGACAGTTGTTTTATTTTTAAAGTTTAATATAATTCTACACTTAAAGTCACTGACAAGAGGAAAAATACTGAAAAAATTCTGCAGGTTACAGTTAGGGCACAAATTACCCTATACTTCAGGTCTGTGCACATACATCTTATATCATAATCATGTATGAAGTATAGTATAGTATATTGTACTCTCATGACTCAGGAGGCTTATGAATGTCTGGAAGAATGGGGTATGAATGGGGAATAGGAAAATGTAAGAATCAGTGTTTTTTTATTGCAGTACTAAAACTTGTAACTTGTAACTCTAACACATGACGCTAGTTGCAGCTCTCACTTTAAGGTATTCGGAGTTAATAGTAATATGCGTTACAAGAGCGGTATGTTGAAGTTTTCATGTTCGAGGAAAAGTTTGAAAAGGCGAAACGTAGTTGAGCGTTTTTAATTTCCGAGAATTGAAAGAGAATATACCGCTCGTGTATCGTACATTATTTTGTGCGAAGATCGTTTATTACATACCTGATAGAGGAATTTCTAATTAGCTGCAATGAAATCTCCATCTTGGTTTCTGTTCAATGACGGCAAATTTGCAAAACAAAAATATCTGTCTTCAACATTGTTGCTTTAAAATGTTTTCTGTGTTTACTATACTCCAGCAGGCTGTGATATACGTCTGTCTTTTTTTCCCCCAGTCTATAAATGCGAACTTATAACAAACTGTAAGGTTATGTAATGATTTATTTTTCATTTTAATATTTTAACAATATTATTTATATAACATATTGCAGTAATAACATCGGCAAGTTGATTTGTTGATTTTTTCACGGCTTCGTTAATGTTACTTGCATCACGAATGCAGTAACTTTAGTGGAGTTGTAGAGTTTACTTAATTTTTGCAAATATTTAAAAACAATAATTAACAGTGCAATTTAGGTGAAATTGCAGTGGTAAGTTTCCAATTTATAATTATTACTATATTGAATGTTTCTAAAAATAATATGTTAAAAGCCTAAAGCAGTAAAATCAATATGTCACTTAAGCGGTAAGAAGAGGGAAATTGTTATGTGTGTTAGGTTGGGAATACTGAATGTGGAATTTTGGACTTTCCGCGTATTGGTTTTGTGCGGAAACCAAGCAAATACGCACGATCTCGCACAAAATATATTGGGACGTCTGTCTACATTGCATAACCTTTATTGGCAATAAGAGTAGAGTGGTAATAGTGGTGGAGGTGTAGTGGTAGTGGTGGTGTTATATTGGTATTGGTGGCAGTAATATTGTTCGTGGTGGTGGTGGTGGTAGTACTTTTTTATTTGAGGGAAGAGAGAAGATAGTTAAATAGGGTCAATACCACTAAACTTTCAATTTTTTTTTCCTTTAAAATAATTTTTGATACATATGTGAACAAAATTTTAGATATCATTTACAGCACATTTATGGTCTTATCAGCTGCTATGTCGCCATTTGCAAAGTGCTGGTGAAGGGCCTATAGGATTTTTAAGTGACACTGAACTCTGATTACAATTTCCTGTAACTTAGTCCTTAATTTTTTTCCTTCAAAGTACTCCTTGTTAAGTGGGGGGGGGGGGGAAATAATGCGCTTTTGTGGCCTTGTCACTGCTGTAACGCAGTTTTTATGCTCTACTGTACAGGTTTTTAAATTTCAGTAAACGTTCATTGCAATTTCTGATAAAATCAAATTTTTGGTTTAATTCATGCAAAAACTATGTAGAGATTAGCTCAGTGGTTAGAGCCCGGGTTCGATCCTCGGCACCGGAGCGAATTTTTCTTCGTTACTAACCAATGGGCTATAGAAAAAGTTGTACATCTTCTGAACTATTAATGCTACGTGCATGATTTTGATATAAACATTCTTTAGGCTATTAGAAAACTTTTAGCTGGAAAATAAATTTGTTGTTTTATTGCATTTGAAAAATATATACCTCCATATTTCTATGAAAGTACCTCTAAAATTTATTCTTGAAATGTAATTGTTTATCTTAAAGTTATGAAAACCACTATCAAAATTTTATTTTACCCCAGACATTTTGAAGAACAAGCTTTTAGAAGTAAAATGTCATAGACATTTTTAATTTATATTTTGAAATGGCTTAGATATATCCATTTCAGTCGATTACTATGTACTGTTTTATTTTATTTGGGTTCCATTTTTTTTTTTTCAAAATAATTTCGAATTTAAATTGTTACAGCAATTATATTTCTAAATACAAAAAATGAATAAGAAACGTAAAAAATATATATTACAGTTATATGAACACTAATAAATATAATTATTAAAATTAGTAAAAGTCAGACATGTTTCGGAGATGCTTCTCCATCCTCAGTAACTTTATCACGACGGCTGGTTGAGGTGATCGAACCGCGTTGTTGCTTGGCTTAAAGGAGACTGTTTTTTTTCCGATCACCTGAACCAGCCGTCGTGGTAAAATCACTGAGGATGGAGAAGCATCTCCGAAACATGTCTTTTTCTAATTTTAATAATTATATTATATTTATTAGTGTTCATATCACTGTAATATATATATATATATATATATATATATATATATATAATGTTTCTTATCAAATCTATGAACACTGTATAATTGGCCCAACATGTGTGGTTTATCTTTGAATACAAAAAATGAAAATTGTGTATTAATTGGGAAAAAAAGTCAAACTTCAGCATCTCATAACCTTAACGATGGTTTCAACTTCAGAGCTAATTCAGAGTCGAAATTCAACTTGAGTGAGACATAACCAATGCACTTTGAGTAACAGCCTCAATTAGAGCCAGAGTTAGATTTCTTGTCGTAAATCTATGTCACAGACAGGCCTACCAACTGTGTTATCAGCCGGAGAAAGCATATGTTAAAGATTGTTCTTTAACATCTACCCCCCCTTGAACTTGTTGGAACCTGCGAACCTTGGATTCAGTGGCTGTAATGGTATCCGCTAGACCGCAGAGGACGATGCAACAAGGAGGAGCAAGAGTCTGACGTTCATTGAAGACACATCGAACTAGATTGCGTTGTCTGTACAGCCTCAATATCGTCATAACACAAACCTCGTATCTTCTAGCACGATGATAACTGGAAACTTAACACAGACCTTCCATCGTTGTCGCTCTTTGAGAATAACTCCTGAAAGTGACATGAACACGGAAACTTCATGAGCCTGATTGTCGAGATCGCGCTCCGCTCGCTTTGTCCCAATTATGTAGGTGGAATGAAAGCTTATGAACTCCGAGATGTTAGTTTCGATGCTAAAACAGACTGAGAACCCAGCCTCTTTGTTCAGTTGTCAAATTCTGCTCTTGTACATTCTGAGTATTATTAGGAAATGTGTTAATTTCCGTAGTACCTCATAAACTTCTAGTTTTCAGTTTATGACTTAGAAAAAGAAGCATAAATGAATACGTTAACTCAAGAATAGAGAATTATAACACTTGAAATATTCAAAACATACAAATATACAGGGACATCATTTTATTTTTACTGACATTTTTAATATTAACTTGCCTATACCTCTGGATCAACGCCGTTTGCCATCCCCTTCCACGACTGGAGTTCGATGATTCTGGCGTAATATACAAACAAATCACTTCACTAGGTATAGGAGGGAAGAAAAGTAGTTCATCCATTTACGTAAATTAGGAAATATCGTGCTTTTGAGTTTAATAATTTTCATTAGGTTTTTGTTTAATCAAAATACAGTACAGTATTAACAATGAGTGTTTTTACTCAAGAACTGAGCTGTCCATGTGGACGTATTCATTATGCAGTGTATATTATACTGTTTACAGCACAATATGGAGAATGAAGTTAAATTGAAAAATAATCATAATATGGATATTTAAACACTTTTTTTAATGGTGGCCGTTCATTTCGATACAGGCTTCAGTTCTAATGTGCATATTATCGCACTATAGACTATTGTACCTAATCCCAATTACCAGTTTCGTTCTTCGTACTAGTAACTCATGTTGAAATAATTCTGTACCTACTCTATAAGAGAGTACCTTACGTACTGTAAATTCAATCTTCACTTCTGCCCGACCCGAAAAGATAAAATTACTCAGATATACTATCTACTGTAAGTCCAAGTGGTTATTTCGTAGGGTCGTAGAAAGGAGGGAAATCACGTGACAGTTAATTACTTAACGAAGCCCTTTTATTTAAGTTATTTTGAACAGTTGTATAATATTACGTAGACGTTCAATTCCTAACAGAAATTAATGTTCTCAGAAAAGAGCTAAGACAGCCCAGCCACTAGCTGGCGAATAAAAACTGGTGGGGGAAACCGGGATACGACGTAGGCAAATGGATGACAGTACTGTGCGAAAATGATTCAGTATTGAAAGTTCTTTAGTCACTGGAAAACGCGAACATATTTTTGGAACGTACTGTTTACTATGACCGTAAGGCTACTATGACTGTATATGCGGTGTGGAGGACGGTTGAACTTCGTTAGTAGAAGGGGTAGGAGTGAAATACATTCAAAAACTCAGGTACAATAAAAATTGAAGTAAAAATAAAATGATGTCCCTGTAGATAGCCTATAGACTATACAGAGTCTTTCATAAGTAACTGATCACTCGAAAAATTGACTAATTTTTACGAATTTTGACTGTACATCTCCGTTAGTAAGAACTTTTCTCGGTGCCATACACTCGAATTGGTTACGCGTTTGTCCGCCAGAAGTCGATCTAGACGCAATGCGTCCACCAGAAAGCACCATTTCTATTCCATGCGTGTTTGTATTACTATAACAAATGAGCAGCATGCACGGGATGTTCGAACCTTCGACTGAGTTTTTCCTAACAGGTGGATCTTTCATGCAAGTCCAACTTCTTGGCCGCCACGATCTCCAGGCTTAGCTCCCCTGGATTTATTTTTATGGGGATTTGTTGAGAATAGTGTGTTCGCAGATAAATATCGCACCATCTGAGTATTGATGGAAAGGATTGTACATAACATACAGATGATGCTCTCGAGAAAGCACGAGGAGATAGTCCGTCGCTTGCATTTGTGCATTCTTCGAGGCGGCAGACATGTTGGGAACTGTGTGCCATAATTAGTGTAAGTGTAAGTTCATTGTAATTTATCGTAATTTGTGATTTTCTGACACAAGTCCTAATTTTAAATACCATAGCGATAATTCAATTCATCTCTGCATAGAAAAGTGGAGACTTCTGGCGGGCAAACGCCTAACCAACTCGACTATGTCACCGGGAAAAAATTGTAAGTTTAAGTCAATTTTTCGAGCTATTAGTTACTTATGAAATACTATGTATATGAGTTGAGTCAAAACACAAATCAAAAATACTTAGCTGAGTAAGTTAAATTATTAGAACACAAAAAGGGAAATCGAGATATTCAGAAACAAAGGTCTGATTGGAAAACATCATAGAAACTACAGCGGTTGAAACAGGCCTGCATGGAATGTTATATATATCTAAAATTTCTGTTAATAAATTAACATTTTTTTTTGTGAAAACTACATGTTTTTGAGGCTGATAATAGTGATAAACTAACATCTGGGTGAGTCCATAGAGATCAAGACCTACTGCTGATCTCACTCACACGTGCCTCAGTAGAGGTGAACGATCATCTAACTAGTACGTGTTTTCAAAACTGGATGTTCGCCACCTATCGGATCTCCCCAAACTCATCACGATGTTGGTTGGACACCGGTCACATACGCTGACCGAAATTTCATAAGAAATTCTTCCCACGTGAGAATTCGATCCAGCGCGCATTCCGTAACGAGAGTCCATAATAGTCTGAAAATTATGGTGAGTCCTCAGAAGTGTTCCCCTTTTCATAGTGAGTACTGGACATATTCAATCATAATAATACAATCGAAAAAAAGCGATTAACTAAAATCGCAAAATGTAATAAATTATAGTGTTTAAAAATTATATGATATCCATTTATCATCAAAAGGATTTGAATGTTTGACTGTAATAATTATAATGTAGGCCAGTTTGTGAAATATGTTACCAAATTATTCTATGCAATTATAGTTCATTACTTGTAATTAGCCTATTATTTCATTACAGTACTATAATTACGATTATTTTATGGATACATCGATTAAATTATACATCCATTCATTCTAATGACTATAAAAGTATCACTTGCATAAGAAACGTCTAAAAATAAAACTAAAAATAAGGGCAGAACTCTATTAAAGAGGTGAATTTAGTCAAATAGAAACTGTGCAGAATATTTGGAATACTAGTGGCTTGTGCAGCAAATGCTGCAAACTAAGTTCATTAGACGTTCAAATAAATATTTTTCAGATTTATTTTCAATGAAGAATACCTGACATTCTGAAAGTTATTTGCTTCCATAATAATGAAAGATACTCTCTCTCGAGCCAATACTGAAGAGAACCACGCATATAAATATCTACACCACACCGCCATTAAATATATGAAAAAGACCCAACCCCACTTGATTAATAACTATACAAATATTTGATTTTTAATAATATTATTATCTTACGTAAGTTTTATAACTTTCAGTAACATATACTATACAGCCGTCACTCAGTAAAATACAGAAATCAAAATCTAATTTAAGTTATTCTGTACATCTACTTATATAACCCCAAAACGTTTCACTTTCATATCATCAGTATAGCATTAATATGTATAATTAATGAGAAATAGTCACATCACGGCATTAACTATAATAATATTTCATTTCTAATGGTAATAATGTCATCAAGCCACCTCAAGTTTTGTAGTTTTTAATATCCAATACACAGCTGTACCCAGAAAATTACACACTACAGAATCGAACCAGTAAATTACTTTTAGTAGGTTAAGTTTTTAATAACCAGTTTAATTTGAGCTCTAAATATGTCAGCATTCTTGCAGATCATGGCCTTCGTGCAATATTGTTTACTGTAGTGCGTGTTTTGTTTTATTCTGAAATGCAATTAGTTAGTTCTCAAAACTGACGACAGATGGATTTTGGAAAACAGGAAAATTATGTTGAAAAATTGACATTTTACTAAAACCTACTATTTTTCTGAAAAACTTTGGGTTCCAAGCTTCTAAATGACGGGTCATTCATTAAAATCCGTCCAGCCGTTTTCCCGTAATTTCCATTACCAGTTAAAATTATATATATATATATATATTTATATATATATATATATATATATATGTTATTGTCTTCTAGTTATAAAAAGACACAACATACAGACTGAATGGTAACCTCTGCACCTCATATGAGGAAACAAAGAGGAAGGCAGAAAATATGAAAGACTGGAGAAAGCTGGGTTTTCAGTGAAAGATCTGCCCTTTTTTTTTTCCGGTTTAATTATCACCATGCCCCATGACGCGTAGTCATATTACATGGTTTATTGAAACTTGTTTATCAATTTTGTGTTCATAGGTTTCCCATTGTCTTTTGCTTCACTGTTTCGTTGTTTTGTTGATATTCATTATTGTGTTGTTTTATTTTATGTTATTCACTGTTGAATGTTCTCTATCCATATCACTATTTTTGAGTTAATTATACTTGTTCTATTTACGCTGTTTATATATATACACTTTTGGTAATTGGATCTTCACTATCACTCTCTTTCACTTAATGAAACTTATATCTTCACTATCATTCTCTTTCACTTATTGAAACTAATTCTATTTACACTATTTACATATATACACTTTTAGTAATTATAACTATAGTGTTTATAATATTTTGCTAGCACCTGACCAAACAGTCGATCATCTTCTGTGGGATTGCCAAATCTTGAACCAACAGCGCAGTGTCTTCAAGGAAGCAACAAGGAGTGGAAGAAATTGGCCAATAAATTATAGGGACATCATAAAACAGCATTTGAGGTCATTTGTGCACTATATTAAAGCTATAAACTTTGAACAATTGTAAATATATGTCTCAGTTTCGTAACATGCGTAAAAAGATCTGCCCTTGGGCAGAACACTAAATGAAAAAAAAATTCGGTACGGTTGCATATTTATATGTAGCCTATTCTTGCAGTGCTGAGCTGTGGGCCAGCCTGCACGACTCTGACCTGCACATTGCACCGAGAGCAGTCAGTTGCTTGTCAGTGACATAGACTACATCTGACAAAATTAAGTTCGTATTACGTGGATAGTAGGTAATCTTTAACTTCTATTCCTCATATTGAGAAAGACCATTAAGGGGAGAGGATTGTATTTTTTAAATCTTTTTTCCTATTTTGTGTAAATTATTAATTTTTTGTATGTAGAGAGCTGATAGCTGTGGAAACTCAACCAAATAAAAATATTTTGAAAAAAATTAATTTGGGGGCTCAAATTTGAAAAAAAAATATATACCCAATGCAGGATTGTACTAAAACCGATATATCTAAACCGTTTTTAAAGATAGATTCAAATAGTTTTTGCAATGTATTTGCAAAAGTATGTTCTACAAACTGTCTGTAACAGAATTTTGATATTTGTCCCTACCTTTGTAAAATAAACAATTAAAATTTAGTAACAATTTTCTGATTTCCTTTCTTGCAAACAAACGGACGTATTTTTAAAATGAAATCAATTAACAAAATTCTGTTACAGAGAAAAGTTTCCTAATAGTCTAAAGAATGTGTGTTCTAAATTTCATGCATGTATCTTTAATAGTTCAGAAATTATATCCATTTTTGTCTGGCAATGTAGCAAAAAAAAAATGAAGTTACTGGAAACCGATAAAAGTGGGCTTGTGACTTAAAAATCCATAGCGCAGGAAGTTTAAAAATGACGTCTCAACATCCGATAAAGGCACAAATACCCACAAAATTCTATGCAATGCATTCCACACATATCAAAGGGTATTTTAAAGAAAAAAAAATTAATTTAATTTACCGGAAACAACAATAAAAGTGGGTGAGTGATTTAAAAATCCATAATGCAGGAAGTTTAAAAATGGCGATCCACACATTAGTCATTTTTCACCAAAAATACCATCCTCTCCCCTTAAGATTGTATAATCGCTATCATTTTGTAAATACATTTTTTAGTTTTTATTTTTCATATTTCATTATCTGTGAAATATTTTTGTGCCACCGGCGTAGCTCAGTAGGCTAAGGCGCTTGCCTGCCGATCCGGAGTTGCTGTCGGGCGCGGGTTCGATCCCCACTTGGGCTGTTTACCTAGTTGGGATTTCCCGAGGTTATCTCCAACCGTAAGGCGAATGTCAGGTATTCTATGGCGAATACTCGGCCTCACCTCGCCAAATAATATCTCGCTATCACCACACCCATTGAAGCTAAATTTATTTATTTATTATTTTGCTAAGAATTGTAACATAACATATAATATATACAGGAAAACTTTAGCTCGCCCCTGAAAGAGTAGAACTCGTGCTCAGGGGCGGATTCCTGAATTGAAATTAATAATTATACAATACAATTTGTCTTATATCTACTATGCAATTATAGTATATAAATTTAAATTTACATTTTTCAATTTTTATAAAATCCACACATAACTTTTTAAATTTAATACTAGAACTATTAGAATTGACAAGATTGGGATATTTAAATATAAATTTGTTATATATTCTTGGGCCTAAATTACTACTATGATTAAATACTGTAACAGTGTTGCATTTTGGTTCAAACAATCTTAAAGAATTCATACCTTTTGTTTCATAACTATGAGAATACAATTCAAAATTATTTAGATTGTTATGTATGAATTTTATTAATACAATATAATAAATTTGTCTCGCGTTAAGTACATTAAAGTCTAAAAACAAGTTTTGAGATGGAAAATCAATAGGTTTATGAAGACATATTTTAATTATTTTCTTCTGTAATAAATAAAGTGGATTAAAATTGGATTTAAATGAGCTACCCCATCTAGTAGTTGATACAGCGTCGTTAAAACAACCAAGTAAAAAAAAAATTCTTCCTGCTTTCCATATTTCTCGTACAAGTACAATGACAATATACATTTCACGTACATCAGCTCTATATCCATGGCGGCAATGAATCTTCGGGCTCTCTAAAAGCCATTTGTAAGTAAATATTATCTTTCAAACACATTTATAAATTAATATACATTTTCAAATATCTTTAATGTAGTGTTCTTAGTGCCCGCAAACACTTTGCATAATGCTTTGTTGCGTTTGCAGCTTAAAAGTGTCACAGTAATTTAATTATTAATAAATCTATATCTTGAACGATAGTCAACATGTTTATGTAATTTTCAGTGGAGTTGATTTTACATTTTCTAACATTGCATGGATGAGATGCTTAAAACAACTTCACTGCCACGTAACCCAACCATTACACCAATTTTTGTAAAAGACTTCATGGGAATAATTTACAGACCTGACGGAACCCTTGTTAGTTGGGAATTTCATGTAATCCTTTTTATCGAGTCACATCGATTGCCGATAACTGTAATTCTTTAGGACTAAACCAGTCTGAGCTCTTGCATATGGTAATGAGTTGTTTCCCCTTTCCTCCCATACTGCGAAAGGTCACTGTTGAAGAATTCGATAATTAACGAAATAGTCTCGAGTAACAATCGGGAGCATGATACTTCAATGAACTTATTAGTAGGCCTATATTATTTTAGAGTAATTATTTGTTATTCTATGATGAAATTAAACTCAAATAATACATATCTCGCCATAATTTGGCAAAACAAATCCTTTGCAGAAGGACTGTATGAGATTTTTTATTTTTCCTTTCTCGTTAGTAGCATAGAAAAATAATTTAATTGCTATGAAAATTTATTCCTGTCATTTCTACAGAATTAAATATTTTAGTATCCTTGACAACAAAAGCAGTTATTTTTGTTATCCTTTCTGTCTTTGTACAGTCTAATTTTCTTAACTGCTGAAGGTTCTTATGTGTACTCATTTCTGAAGTGTACACATGTGGAGAATGCTGGGTTTGCAGTGAAAATCTGTCCTTGAGCAGAAAGCTATGGATAAATGAACCCATATATCGTCCTTGATTTTATGAAACCTCCTATGTGACAGTATAGAGCATAATTTTTTTCAGGAGGAAGAAAATAGTACATTATGCAACGAGCCTATAATGGTAGTAATTAAGACGCGAGTATGTTTATGAAATGAGCGCAAGCGAGTTTCATAATTTTCATACGAGCGTCTTAATTACCATTATAGTCAAGTTTCATACGACTTTTTATGCTCGACCATATTTCTAACTTGAAATTATTTATAAGTATTCATGTTATTCATATCTGACTCAGGAGCGGAACGGATCTTGTGCAATACCTCGTAAATTGTGAGATATGCGCAGACGCGAAAGTATTGATTTTTTCCGAGAAAAAAATGTCGACATTGACCTTGATATAATCTAGAGAGTAAAATAAACATTAATCCTGATATAACCTTCAAATTAAATTTGACATTGAAAAACGAGATGACAAATTGAATTTATTTGAATATTATTTACAATTAACGCTAATTATTATAGTAACAGAATTAGTTGTCTTTCGATTGCATATCCGAGAATAATCGATACTTGCGCTTTCATATTGCTACAATGGTATTTTCTGATTGCTGGAACACCTGAACTTTAATGAATAGGTGTACCTTAATGAGGTCCATTAAAGGGCTGCTACCAGGTGTATAATTACTACAGTTCGGCATGGTCGAGCATAAAATTAATTAAATATCAATATGCCTACAGAAGAATATTAGATAATTCGGAAAAGAACATATGTGCATATGATGACATCATCGAGGATCAGTGTAAGCCTATTGATATTCAATTAATTTTTTCTTCCTCCTGAAAAAAAAAAGTTATGCTGTGTGGTGTCACATAGGAGGTTTCATAAAATCAACGACGATGTAATGGATAAGCAGTGAAGTTGGGAATCGCAACAAGGTTTCTTTATTCTCCAGCTGTTTCTTTTAGAGTGTGATAATATAAAGTTATTATTTCATGGAAGTCAACTTCTTGCTAGAGATATAGAATTAATCATATCTGTAACAGGTTCGACTTTGTAAAACAAACGGATAATGTAAAGTGCTAGTATTGTATAACCAGGAAAAATAATAGAAGGTTAATTGCAAAAATGCTCGTACTTTTCTTAGTGTGGGTGAAAATAATAATGACCATAATCATCATTACAATCATTATCTCTAAATCGTGATTAAACCCAATGCCATTTTAAAATGAATTAGATAATGTGAAATGTGTTTACCTATTATTTTGTTGGGTCAGTGAGTAAGAAATGATTCGCTACGAAATGACGAAATACACTTTGAATTAAATGGAAATTGCATCTATCCCAACTGTAACTACACAAACACTTGCTGTATAACCAGAATCCTGAAGTGCCAGCAAACACGGTCAACCATTGCGATTCGAATTATCGACATTAAATACACCTGTTGTTGATTGTTTGCGCTACTCAATACCTTCAATGTGCTCGTAGAATTCTGTCAACTGAAATCTACAGCGCAACAATTGATGATGTGACACGCCACACAAGCTTTTCGTAATACGTCAGTGAGTGAGTGCCGTGATCACCAGCACTCGTGACGCTTTTGGAATTGTTTATTCGGTTACATAAACCCGCTATGTTTAGAGTGTGCGGGAAAAATATAAAAATGTTCTTGGAGTTGTACACAGAAATTTATAAAATAATATTCTATAGTAACGCACTTGTAAGTGGTATTATGTCATACCTACATATTCCAATTATTAGAGCAGTCTGTTATAGGGAGCAACCCGAGAGGAGAGACCAAGTAACCTGGACAGGTAGATTACGCAGAGGGTTGGAGGAAATAGGTAAAGGATTTATAATCGGGGAAGTTTGCAGGAACAAGCGAAATGTCTGGCGGAAAGTCAAGAAACGCCTGAAGGATATAGACAGGCAAATAACAGAAGGGGAATGTAGGGATGAGGTTGCTCCAATCGATGATCAAAACAAATTGGGAGACCGAATTATATCTCTATGGAGGTAGCAGAGAAGGTAGACTGGGTTTAATCTGGTTTCGTCTAGGAGCCTGGAGGGCACTTAAAACCGTCAACGAAGAGGGGGCAAGAATATGTCTTCTTTGCGGTAGAGGCGAGACATCACATATTTTATCGGAGTGTGAAGCCACAGAAGCTCTGAGGAAACGATTCCTGCCAGAGTCCTTCATTACATCTAGCAGGGGGCACTTGGCGACATACAATATGTTAAATAACGTTAAATTCTGTGACGGTGTGGGAAAATTTATGGCAAAAGTTCGACAGTTGAGGGTGGAACTGGCCAAGGGGGAGGGAGCCGAGGAAATAAGAGTAATTAGGGATAATGTTCTTTTTGTATTTATTGTGTCTTTTTTTTTCTATTTGTATTTTATTGCGTGTGTATGTTTCTTTATGTATTACCTTTATATTTATTAGTTGGATTATTTCGTGCAGTTTTAATAAGGAATTGAATTGTATATATATATATATATATATATATATATATATATATATATATATATATATATAGAGAGAGAGAGAGAGAGAGAGAGAAAAAAAGTGAAACATATATATATATATATATATATATGTTTCACTTTTTTTTTCTCTCTCTTTTCGCATCTTACATTTACTTTATTTATTTTTATTATTTTTGTGAAATTTGGTTTTCTGAAGTTAGATTAGTTGTAATTGTGATAATTAATGATAACAGTAGTAATAATAACTGTTGTTTTACTATTTTATTATTAGTAGTATTATTTTTGTTTTGAAGATTCAAACTGTGCATAGTTACAGCACGAATGCCCGTACGGGCTCGTGCGAAGGATCTTGTGTACATGAGTTTGTATAATTTATTATGCATCAATAAATGCACTTATCTATCTATCAATTAATTACTTAATATTGTGCTGTTGCTGTATGCAGAGAGAGTGTGAATATGGCGGCTTTACTTATTCTTACGAAGAAAAGAAAGAAAAATCTTATAAACAACAACCTTCCTAAAATGTTTAGTATCAACACCTGTGGAGTAACGGTCAGCGCGTCTGGCCGCGAAACCAGGTGGCCCGGGCTCGAATCCGCTCGGGCAAGTTGCCTGGTTGAGGTTTTTCCGGGGTTTTCCCGCAACTCATTACGAGCAAATGCTGGGTAACTTTCGGTGCTGGACCCCGGACTCATTTCACCGGCATTATCACCTTCATTTCATGGAGACGCTAATTAACCCGAGATGTTGATACAGCGTCGTAAAATAACCCAATTAAAAAATTAGATTTTCTGTTACTGCCACTACCGGTAAGAAAAATTTGTAACCAATGTAAGCAGTACAATTTCAGCAGTTGTGTGCGACTTTACATTGGCAGGAGCTAGCATCTCTAATCACTTTCTACAGAATGCATTACTTTGTTTTGTTAAGTTACATTATATAGTTTGTGCAGCAATTAGGAAGTTGCAATGAAAATAGCAGAAAGTCTAAGCAATTTAGAACCCCTTGTTTTGTATAAAGCTTTCTTCCCCTCTGTTTTCGTTCATAAAACATTGCCACCTATTAATTACGTATCCATATTCACTCTGTGTAATAAAGTTATTTTGGTGTATTTTTGTATTTATTTTTTGTTCTGCGTTGTCATGGAAGCATGTTTTTTTCTACGTCATAAAATTCCAGCACATTACCGGACCAGAGAAGTGTAGGTCTGTCGAAGGAAGTAAGTTTCAATTACTAAAATTATTACTATCTTCAATTAACTGTTAATTAAATCTAAATTAATGAATTCATTCATTCATTGCTTTGTACCCAATCTTTCACTGCAATCCCAGCATTCTTCGATTCTTCCTATTTTCTGCCTTCTTTCTAAGTCTCCGCATATAATTCACATATCTTAATGTCTTCTATCATCGGATATATTCTTCTACCACGAACTTTTCTCCTCTTCACAATTCTTTCAGTGCATCCTCCAGTAGGCAGTCTCTTCTTAGCCAGTGACCCAACCAATTTCTTTCTCTCTTCCTGATCAATTTCTTCGTTACAACGGAAAGTTATTCGAATATTAAGGGGTCACTATGGTGAAATAATGGTGAAAAATTAAGAAAATCCACTTAAAATTTATTGTGACTCTCTATTTAGACCGAGGTCAAAAAGCTAATTAATTTATATATATTATTATTATAAAGGTCCGGGGTTCGATCCCAGGTGGCGACAGAATTTTTTCTCGTTGCCAAACTTTCAGAACGGCCCCGAGGTTCACTCAGCCTCCTATAAAATTGAGTACCGGGTCTTTCCCGGGGGTAAAAGGCGGCCAGAGCGTGATGCCGACCACACCATCTCATTCTAGTGTCGAGGTCATGGAAAGCATGGGGCTCTACCTCCATGCCCCCCAAGTGCCTTCATGGCATGTTACGGGGATACCTTTACCTTTACCTTTTATATTATTATTATTATAATGTACCGAAGTACATATGATATTTCCATGCAGATATTCTGCGTTATCATACGATGAAAGAGTAATGGAACGGAGAAAAATTCTCTCCGGCGCCGGGATTTGAACCCAGGTTTTCAGCACTACGTGCTGACGCTTTATCCACTGAGCCACACCGGATTCCACCCCGGCGTCGGAAGAATCGTCTCAGTTTTAAGTTCCAACTCTTGGGTTCCCTCTAGTGGCCGCCCTCTGCACTACGTCATAGATGTCTATGAACGTAGGACCGAAGTCCACACATGTGCTGAGGTGCACTCGTAATGAGTGACTTGTTGGCAGGGATCCGACGGAATAAGCGTCGTGATTTAAGACGGCGCTTATTCCGTCGGATGTATATGACGTAGTGCAGAGGGCGGCCACTAGAGGGAACCCAAGAGTTGGAACTTAAAACTGAGACGATTCTTCCGACGCCGGGGTGGAATCCGGTGTGGCTTAGTGGATAAAGCGTCAGCACGTAGAGCTGAAAACCCGGGTTCAAATCCCGGCGCCGGAGAGAATTTTTCTCCGTTCCATTACTCTTTCATCGTATAATTAATTTATGTTCCCATAACTATTTTGAAGTTTTTGAGCTAATATAAAACTAAAAATTGTGAAAATTGTGACGCAAAGAGCATTTTTAGAGATGTCAATATAAAATATATTTTAAAAATGTCATTTCAAAACTATTAGCCCTAATGGCACCAAATTTTGTGCAGATGATAGTATTGTAGGTATGTTTATGTAGTTTAAATTCATAAAGTTTGGATGAACATTGTAAAAGATTTAAAACTCGCATAAGTGTCCCCTTAAGAAGATAAGGTTATGAGAAGGAAAAATAGTAGCCATAAAAATGTTTACGTGTAATTTTAGGTAGTAAAACCCTATGAACTTTAGCATACTGTACATTCCATTAAAATCCTATGGAAAGAAAACTTCCCTCGAAGTTATATTTGAGTCATCGTTGCGTAAACAGAGATCATGTAAAACAGCTGACACTTGGTTTACACCTGCGTCAGTACCCACATTAATAACACGTGATGTCCTCTACTACGAAGGATTATAATCCGCCCCCGTAGAGAACCGGGTCCTCTTCGAAGAGATATAAAAGCGTTATTGAACTAAACCAACTTTCCTAGGTATAGTTTTTCTTCACATAATATCCATGGTTACCTTCACCTCGAAGATTATGCGATTCGCAAATGATAACTGAAGTCTTTGCGTGTGAACTTACGCTATTTTGATTATAACATAATTTTTACGAAATGTTAATTCTATTACAGTATTTTATAATTTTTCGATACCATCTATCGAATATCCAACATTACATAAATAACATGTATTTTAAATGTATTATTGAATTATATTTTATGCTTCAATTGTAAAATTAAGTTGCAAAATTAAACTTATATTCTACACCTATCCAGAATTTACTCTGGATTTGAGGACTTCAGCAATTGCGTTAAAATAACTTTTCATTTCTTCATATGTCTCATTTGTTGACATAGACGAGGAAATTAAAACTTCACGGGAGTTCACCGACACACGACTCCAAATGGGCGTCGTTGTGGTCCGGATAATAATATCATATTTGTATATTAATTCAGTTGGCTAGGTTTTGATTCCTATCAAATGTTTAAAGATGCATATTCTTGAAAGTGATAGATTTTGTCACCCTTGCTTTGTGTTTGTCCTGTAACACATAATAGGTTTTTATTTATTTTAATGTACTCCGTTGTCCTTTTCAGTCTGCAGCTATTTCATTTCCACTTTGTAGAGTGAGTTTAGTGATCTACTTGAGTCATCTCTGCGGTATATCTGTAGCTGTAAAGCCACCCGTAGCATCTCTCGTACATCTCATCTCTCCCACATTCGTGTCAGACCAGCCTGAACTGTTACACGCAGAGAGAATTTCGTTTGCTCTTTGGTACAAGATAAACACATAATGTATTTAGTTAATAGTACAATGTGTGAAGTGATCAATAAAATGATTTACAGTGTATGTGGTAGATGTATTGTGAGTTAAAAGGAGTTACAATATTGTATATAATTGATAAATGGCGATCTTACTCGTGTTAATTATGTAAGCATGTGTGGCTTACAGCTGTTTCGAGGTCACTTGACACCATCCTCAGAGCCTACTAGATCTCGGCGCTATCTCAACTTCGCTGCCTGTTGTGTGGGTGCGTTCGTGTGATCAAGAGTTGTGTCAAATAGTGTGTGTGTGTTCTGAAATTGATATGTGTGTTGAGAATTTGATCAGGGTGTGTTTTAGTTTGTCTGTATATTTCGTATTGTTCTAGTGTGTTGAGTTTTTGGTTTTTGGGTTGAATGTGTAGGATTTCCACGTCCGCATTTATGTTATTGTATGTATGGTTAGCATTAGTTATGTGTTCGACAGATATAGAGATGAAACACTAGAACAATACGAAATATGCAGACACACTAAAACACATCCTAATAAAATTCTCAACACACAGATTAATTTCAGAACACACTATTTGACACAACTCATCACACGAACGCACCCATACAACAGGCAGCTAAGTTGAGATAGCGCCGAGATCTAGTAGGCTCTGAGGATGGTGTCAAGTAACACCGAAACAGCTGTAAGCCACACATGCTTACATAATTAACACGAGTAAGATCGCCATTTATCAATTATTTATATTCAAGTGTTAAAAGTAGTGTACGAAACATTCAACATGGATACAATATTTTGTCCAATTATGTATAAGACCATTTATTCGGAGTTCATGCGAACGCAATATTTTCCTGAACATAATTGAAGAGGTGAATTCCAAAGTGTCCTAAGTCCCTTTTTTTAAGGTTTTTAACTTGTTTTATTAGAATTTTAATTTACCCTTTTCAAGCCTGCATATAATTGTGTGTCTATTTAACAGACTCTTCTAAGTCTTGACTTAGTGTCTGCATATGTTTTTTTTTTTTCAAACGGATCTAAGGACATTAAATTTATTTAATCAGTTTTTATCATTTTTCTCATAACTTGTCATTTGGACATACGCCAGTTTGGAATACACCTCTTCAATTGGGCAACGTATATTAAATGCATAATTTCAAATGATTAACTTTAAAAAACATATTTGTTTTACATAGCCTAATGAAACACTTTGGTGCACAGTGATGTGGATATTTCAATAGAGCCGGTCTGAAGTCTTTAATCTCCTGCTTCATATGGTTTGAATACGATGACTGCGGATTTTGAAAGCACGTGCGATTATAATCTGAACCAACAACTCTGTTGTATATGATTACATATTCTATAAAATGACTGCATGTGAAAGGAATTACATGCAAACTGTTTACTAGCCATTAACATGGGTAATGTTGTAACGTCCCTAATAGCCATGAATAGTACATTATGCAACGAGCCTATAATGAAGGTAATTAAGAAGCGAGTATGGATATTAATGAAACGAGTGCAAGCGAATTTCATAATTTTCATACGAGCTTCTTAATTACCATTATAGGCGAGTTTCATACGACTTTTTATGCTCGACCATATTTCTAACTTGATATTATTAATTTTCTTTGTATCTGACCTTGACCAATGTTCCGTATGTTGTGAGATGTGCGCAGACGCGAAAGTATTGATTTTTTCCGAGGAACAGATGTTCACATTGACCTTGCTAGGCCATAAGAACCTACAGAGATAACATTGAAATTAAATTAGGCATTGAAAAACGAGATGACAAATTGAATTTATTTGAATATAATTTACAATTAACGCTAATTATTATAGTAACAGAACATAACCTTCTGCGACAGTATTGGATTTCCAGCATCCGTGACTTTTCTCTAATTCTCTTTCGATTGCATATCCGAGAATAATCGATACTTGCGGTTTTATAACGGTAGAAAGCTGACCTGTCATTGGCTGAACAGTTGTAACCTGAGTCGTCATTGGCTGAAAGACCTGACCTTTAATGAGTAGGTGTACTTTAATGACATGCATTAAAGGTCTGCTACCAGGTGTATAATTACTACATTTCGGCATGGTCGAGCATAAAATATAATATAATACATTTCTAGCACAATTAGTTTCACGTTCTTAATTTGACTAGACACAGACGCAATGTGAGTCCAAACAAAATTCCACGCAAGAATGATAATTTCAACGCACCCAGAATAGGGTTACGTTTTCACGTAGCCCGAATCTACCATTAATTATTATGTCAACAGCTATTCGTAACCAAGGTAACGGAAATTTCTTTTGTACTTTCATTACATTATTATGTAGTAATGTCTATGACGGGAACTTTCCGACAAAAATGCATTCAATTTTAAAACATGTCACTTAATGTATTTCCTACATTCAGTGTAATGAAAAATTTTTGAAAAACCTTCTTTTTAGACAACCAAGTATATGAAGCCTAGGGTCTTTGATGGACTGGTTATCATAAAGTAATCTTTAAGGGAGAATAACTTTTAATAAAAGGAAAATTGTTGTTGTTGTTTAGTCAGCTGTCAGAAGACAGGTCTGAACCTCACAAGTGATATCCAAGAAGGTACCACTTATGAGGCAACTAGGTCAGGAGATAATGGACTAGGGTGGCTAGTTCCTCTCCCCCTCCATTGCATACATCGCCGACTAACTGCATATTACTGGCCCATGCTTTTCTACCTTAATACATCTCACTGAGTCCCATTTATTACCTCGCAATAGTAGTCTTTCCAGCCAATAGGAATTTTAAAGAATGGACGTTGAGCGAATTTTCCTGTTCTGTTTTTCTGTTAGCGTTTAGTTCCACTTTCAAGCACCAGAGGGTAGTGTAATCGAGCACACGCTATAGTTCCTCGAAAATAATTGAGACACACACAGGCTTGGAGCTCACATATTCAGTTTCTTTCAGCTCCGAACCCTTTGCGATGACGCGTTTTGCGTACGTTTTAAATTTCTCCTCCCATTTTCCTCTTTCAATTCAATTCTAGATCCAAACATCGCCTACCTTGTTGCATAATCCACTAACAACTTTGCTTCCAATAAATTCAAGTTAACAGGTGTTCCTTATTTCTCAATGATAAACTAGCTTTAATAATATTTGTTTCATAAATAATAAATTATATTATAAAAGAATATAATACGTTATAAAATCATGTATCAAATTCGTTTAATATTTGAATACAGTATGTAGGCATTTGGTTTTACTTATCATATGTGTTTTGTTTTTCTAGTGTCAGCGCTATATTACATATTTTAATTGTTTTTGGGGTCAACGTCTCAACTCTCATTTTAAAGGAACTCTAGAGTCTAGACATTACAGATAATGGCGGATGTATTATTTCATCAATTTATTTTATTTGAATACATAATGTACTTAGATATATTAATAGTATGCCTGTTATATTCCGCTGTGTCGACTGTTAGCTGATTTCATGTCAGCGCCACCTCCAGGGAAAAAGCAGAAACTCACGCTCGAACTGGTTTCATGGTAATTGAAATCAGTCACTCCTACATCAAAGGTACCGACGTGAAGTGTCCATACTTATAATTCCCTATACGCTGGTCTTTCGACATTCTATATAAATACGAATGTTAAATTATTCAGTTTATTGCACACATAGCCTACTTTTATGAAAATGAGCATGAAAGTAGACCGCCCGTCCGGAAGTGTGACATGTGGTTATGTTTCCACCATTTTTCTTTCTTAGTGGAGTAAATCCAACACGATGTCGGTTCTCAACAAAACATAAAATGAATCAATTTAACAAGGAATAAATTTCAGTGTTCTAGACCAGTCATGTCTATTGGTGCCCATAGGAGCAAGCGCGCGCTTTAGAGCTCAGGAGAGCCTGAGCGCTTTACAGCGGAAAGGAAAGAGACAGACGAAAGAGGTGGTATATGCCGCTTGGTCGAGCTATATTCAGGAATGGCCAGCACTGATTCAATAGATAAAGAGAAGAGAACTTATTAAAACTTTATCCATGTTAATTTTTAGATTTGCCTGAGAAGTATAAGTGCATTATAAGAATGTAAGTTTTAATTTTAATGCTCATTTTTCACAAGTTTGTTTTTTTTTTTTATTCCAAAGGAATATTTTCTCAACTTTCTTTTTATAGAAAAGTGAAATTTTCAGTTATAGGCCTATTTGTTCAATAGCCTTACAGGTACTGAAAAATGTTTTCGTAAATGTAATATACCGTAAATACGTATTACTGAAGAAAGTGTATTACAAATTTTGAAAGTATTCGCATGGAAAATTAATGTTTGTATGGAAATGAATTAACAAAGCAATACTCTTACATCATAAGCAAAAGATATGTGCCCATGTGTTGTAAAAATGTCAGCCTTATAGCTTCAGTAGATATCAAGAAAATAATTTAATATTCTAATGATAGGAAGTTGCGCACCAATATCACCTTAAGAGCATAATGCGGTAAGAGTTTTGTTATGGAATATTGATTACACTTAAAATATATGCGGTACATAGTAACTTTCCTTTGTACTGTAATGTTGTTTTGATTAGTTGATTGATTACTTTTATAAGATTAAAAATACCGTCAATATCAATTCCAACTTACCATGTCATACTCAATCTCTCTTTTTTTTTTTTTTTCTGGATATCACTTTCTTTATGAATGATGTATAGTATAGTATAGTATAGTTTTTAGGAATTTATGTGAATATTCCTTCTTAACTCTTTATCGTGTTATTAATGTTTAAAACACAATTGCAATATTAAGAAATTGGTGTAAATACTTTTGTTTTACAGACAATATCAAACAGAAAGAAACCATGTAAAAATAACGACATAAAATTCAGTAGATATCAAGAAAATAATTTAATATTCTAATGATAGGAAGTTGCGCACCAATATCACCTTAAAAGCATAATGCGATAAGAGTTTTGTTATGGAATATTGGTTACACTTAAAATATATGCGGTACATACGTAACTTTCCTTTGTACTGTAATATTGTTTTGATTAGTTGATTGGTTACTTTTATAAGGCTAAAAATACCCTCAATATCAATTCCAACTTACCATGTCATACTCAATCTCTCTTTTTTTTTTCTGGATATCACTTTCTTTATGAATGATGTATAGTATAGTATAGTATAGTATAGTATAGTATAGTTTTTAGGAATTTATGTGAATATTCCTTCTTAACTCTTTATCATGTTATTAATGTTTAAATCACAATTGCAATATTAAGAAATTGGTGTAAATACTTTTGTTTTACAGACAATATAGACAATATCAAACAGAAAGAAACCATGTAAAAATAACGACATAAAATTTCACGTTCCGTTTGAAGTTTGTGCACCACTGTTTTCTTAATCCAACAGGCTGCTTATTCCTCCTTCCATACTTAGCGCTTGATGCTCGCGCACGACGTCAAAGTCAGAAAAATGCGCTTGCTTTGACATCACTCTTCTAGACGGTGTATATACGAGTAATATTCATAATAGATGTGAAACGAGCGACCCTGGGATCAAATCCTATTTACATGGTTGAGATTTTTCCGAGGTTTTCCCTAAACCAATTGAAGCAGAATTTCTTGCTAACTTTCTGCATTGGATCTCGGAATCATTTCACCATAATTACTACACTGTTCCTCTCCCAATCTCTCCGTTTATTTCCTCCATTTCCAACCGATATAGAATCTGCTGCTACCGAACTTGGACCCCTTGATATATGGTCATTAGTTGCTGGTGGTAGTGCTGTGTACCGTGGACTCTCCCCTGGACTCCTGGCATATCGTGGGACCGCGGTTATCGCGGGAGGACCTTAGGACATGCATATTATTCAATTCCAGATAGCACAATAGGTCCACTAATGCGGCCTACGTGTGAGGGCAGTATAGTATGTAATCCCTGTGCATAGTAGGTACAGTGGACCATCTATATATATAATTTGAACTGGTAATGGAAATTACGGGAAAATGGCTGAAAGGATTTTAATAAATGACCCCTCATTTTGAAGCTTGGAAACCAAAGGTTTTCAGAAAAATAGTAGTTTTCATTGAAATATCAATTTTCCTACATTATTTTCCTATTTTCCAAAATCCATCTTCCTTCAGTTTTCAGAACTAATAGCATTTCAGCACGGCCATGATTTCAGAATAAAACAAAACACGCACTACAATAAACAATAGCTATTACACGAAGGCCATGACCTGCAGGATTGCTGACATATTTAGAGTTCAAATTCAATTGGTTATTAAAAAACTTGAAGACTCGCTAATTTACAGGTCTGATTCTGTGGTGTGTAATTTTCTGAGCACAGCTGTGTATTGGATATTGAAATCTACAAAACTTGAAGTGGTTTGATTACATTATTACCATTAGCAATGAAATTTCATTATAGTTAATACCATGATGTGATTATTTTTCATTAATTATACATATTAATGCTATACTGATGATATGAAAGTGAAACGTTTTGGGGTTACGTAAGTAGATATAGAGAATGTGTTAAATTAGATCTACATTTCTATCATTTACTGAGTGGCGGCTATTATATATATATATATATATATATATATATAAAACTTATGTAAGATAATAATATTGTTATTAAAAATCAAATATTTTTATAGTTAATAATCAAGTGGGGTTGGGGTTTTTCATATACTTAAAGGAGGTGTGGTGTAGATATTTATATGCTTCATTCTCTTCAGTATTGGCTCGAGAGAGCGCAAAATTTGCAGTTCCTAAGGAAAGACGGTATTACTTACTGATAAAATAAGAGACCTACAAAATTTTATAGTCTCTCATCATTTCAGCAAGATCTCTTAGCAGGATAAAATGATTTTACCCTCTACATTTCAAGCTCTATATGCAGCAGCTATACCAAAATGCTATGTCTATTGTTGGAAAGCATAGCAAACCTGACTTTTACAATCCACAATGACCTGAAATAGCTATTGCTTTACTCCCACATGAAAAACCCACTGACCGCACTCTCATTGTTACTTGCGTTTTCACGTTGAAACTCAAGAGACATAGGATACATAGATTCAAGAAAAAGGACATAAAAATCATTCAGAGGGAGTAGCCTATGTTTCATTATAATGGAAGCAAATAACTTTCAAAATGTGTGGTATTTTTCATTGAAAATAAATCTGAAAATTTTTTATTTGAACGTCTAATTAACTTTGTTTGCAGCATTTCCTGCACAAGCCACTAGTATTAATATCTTGGGCACTGTACGACCATTTTGCTCACCCTGGGCAAAATAAGACAATACAGACGGAGAGTCGGAGAGAAAAAAATGATGACAGAAACCACTTTTTCATTGTCAGCATTGTTGAACAGAGCTATACACGTCCGTGAAAATTTGTAAATTGATTTCTTGTAATACAATACAATCTCCATGTAATGAGATAGTAAAAGGAGAAATAAACAGAGCAGTTTAGCTTCTTAGCTAGAATCAGCTTGTCATTAGAAAGGAAACTCTGTAACGAAATTGCCGCTAAATTTAGTAGGAGCTCGTCTTATGAGCTGGATTCCAGAAAGATAATGAGGAAGATAAAATTATACCTATATAGAAGACGCAGTAAGCTTAATGATCCAATTATATGCTTTCCAATCTACGGAAGTACAGTCAAGTCACTGAATAACAGTAAGTTAATTGTGTTTATACATACATTTTAAAATATAATTTATGCTTAAGTGACAGACAAGCATTCATGATGAAGACTTCGGATTTCTCCACCTTTCTCAGCTTACTTGTGTTTGGTTATTAGTGACTATTAGAGGACAAAAATTATCAAATTCAATACTATCTTCCAGCTGGGTCCGAGCTGTGCGGATTCAAAACCAACGGAGGACGATGGAACTTTAAGAGCAATAAAAATCCATTACATAGTTTCTTTCGGAATAGCAATGAAGCTGAGGGTCTTGTTTCGGCACGCAAAGAATCTTGCCTCTGTATAAAAGGGCGTTAGACAAAATGTATTGGACGAGACTTGTCGTGAGCTTGTTCCACTTTGAACTGCAATCTTGCCATTCTTACATGTTCACTAATATCGTATTACGCTATCAAGGTTTCTGTTGTCTCTTTTCACTCAGACGTACAGTTGAATGGGTTCGTGCGTTGATAAACTTAATTCAAATGCATTACCTATCTATTGAAACTTATATTATTCGTACATATCTTACATATTTATTAATACAGAGTGGAAGGTGTTCAATGACATCCTTTTAAGGGACGAATCAACATAGAATGAATGTAAAATCCTGTACCATTTTCTTCCTTTACGCTTATATTTACCAGAAATAATTATTTTATAGACTATTTCGTTTATATGACGTCATTCCATTTTCGACCAATGAAGTGTAATGAGATTCTGAATTCCAACCAATCACAGTCATACATCGCGATAATTTTTGCAACTCGATTTATCACAATGAATGTATCGCATGGTCGTTCTTTTGTTTAGTCAGTGTCGCCAACTGTTTCCCCGTAAATTGATGGGCATGAATCCATTAATGTAACGATGAAGTACTGAATAATGTCCAAAATTCTACTTCCACATCTACATCTTCATCTTCTAATTCCATGTCCACTGTATCTAAAGAAAATCATACTGCTTCATTCAGATTTGATAACTGCGATTTCAACAATTGTTCGTTTAATTAATGTATTAATCAGGTTATTTGTAACTATGTTATAAAATGTTTAAATTAAATTATGATTTCAGCAGATAATGAACATGTATTTCTGTTATAATAACAAGATAAAAACGCAGTGCGTATGATTAAAATTTTATTGTTAAACTTGCATTTCGCTATTCTCAATTGTCGTCACTGAATAATATCCAATTTATTTATTACACTAATCGATATTCATCTGTTTTAACTTCTGAATGTCTGACTAGATAGCTATTCATAAATATATAATTATTAACATTTTGTGAGTGAATTTTATGAATATATTATTCACATTTTTATTTTATTCACGAAATAGTCCTAAGAAATGTCACTCGAGGTCTGAGATTTCCCAGATAATTTTTATTCCATTATCTTTTAAAGATATTTAGAAATGTATAGTTTATAAGCGTCTTTTCATTAGAGTTCTCACAACAAATCTTTACATAATGTTTCTGTCACGATTACCGTTTGATTGTTTTAATACTTTAATTAATATATCACTTTAAGTATTGGACGTTGGCAGTGTTGTTGCCGAAATGTAGACGCGTGCTTCGCCATAAGGCCGGAGTACTTGGAGGCGTACCGCGTTTTGCAGACCGGAGCATGCAGAAGATATTTTTTGTTTCCATTTTTATCCCTCACTGCTGCTGAAAGGGGGTGTTTCCATGCGTTGGCAAGTGCTACTGAATTTACTGCGAAGTTACAATTATTTCTAGAAAGAAAGTCGAATTCCTTCTAAATAAAAAGAAATAATGAAAAATGACAAAGAAAAGTTATGTTTTTTTTATCTTCAGGATCTACTCTGTGAACCCCATCACAGTCGGTTTTTAAGTATTGCAGATAATAGCTACATGAAATGACAGTGTTGGTGGAATGATAAGAAGGAACCTGAAGTACGCCGAGAAAACTCTGTGCAACGTCTGCTTTATGCACCACAAATTTCACCACGACCTGAACGGGAATCGAGCCCTAGTCACACAGTAGGGGATTTGTGCTCTCTTAAACTACGGCTTTATGGCGATGAGGTATCGCTATTTTTAATGCCTATTCACTAAAGTGAGAATGGAGGGGACAATGAAGCTGGTCCTTAGTGGTGAAGTGTAGGTTACGATCAAGGAAGCTGTTGCTACATAATTTTTCTGTTCGCTTCTTAGCTTTAAATCGTTGATTGTTATTTCCCTAAATGGATAGAATAGAAGATGTGAATGTAAAATATACAGTAGCTAACTGTATTATCTACGATCGAAAATTAAATTTTAAATAGGCGACACTTTTAATAATTTTATTATTGTACAAGGCCTTCTTGTAACTCGATTCAACTTTGTGTGAGGCGTATCTATTAGAAAAGTTGACCAAATTAATTTCTTAATAGAAGATACTGCGTCACTCGAAAAATAAATTGTGGTGAGTTGAACTTGCGTAATATTTAGTTCGCACAACTTTCACTACACGGCAACGCATATTCCCAATGCAATTTCTTAAACCTGCTTGATAGCGCAACGCTTTTGATATAACCAACCACAGGTTTTCAAGGAAAATGTATTATTATTCCTTCTCGGATGTCAAGTTGCACCTTAGAATATTAAATACGTAGATTATCTATTAACTAATTTTGTCTTGACATGATATCGAATCTTAAGTATATTCAAGCCACGAAATTAGTGCGTAGTACACACAGTATGTTATAAATATTACGAAATATTATGTGCATAAATGAACAGAATACTTGGATGTTGTGTAATTTATTCTACAGGGTGTTTCAAAAATACGATGCATAATTTCAGATATGTATTTCCCACATGTAGACAATCAAAATAGTTCATTACAACATGTGTCCGGAAATGCTTCATTCCACCTCCTGCTTGAATACAGACCTCACATCGATGTCTCATTGATCTGCAAACACGATCCCAAACTCCAGGAGTATTGCGTATGTCCTCAGAACATGCCGCAATTCGATTCCGAAGGGATTCCAAAAGTCTCCAGACAGTCGTATGAGAAACATTGACTTCCAACGCTACCCTTCATGTGCTGATAAAAGGAGTCATGTTAACAGCCTCCAGAATCTCCTCCTGTACTTCTTGTAGATCTTGGTCGTCCCCTTCCCAAACCAGGAGAGTTAAATTTTCCATACTCGCACAGACGGTAATGGGGAAGTACAAATGTCTTCCGATCTGGACATTGTCGCTGTGGGTACCTCTCCTGGTACAAACGACGAGCCAGCGCAGCATTGCCGTCCGCCTTACCGTACATGAAGTGTATCTCTGTCAGCTCTTGATTTGAATACATGTCGCACAGTCTAACGCCTACACAACACTGAATGTAACCTTCGCCTCGGAATGAACTGTCAGAGTGCCCTCTTAATGTCTCCTTTGACGGCAACGACCTGCGGAAAGAAAAACGTTCCGGTGAATTTCAATGTTGTGAAGACCATAACTTGGAAATAAAGCATTTCCGGACACATGTTGTAATGAACTATTTTGATTGTCTACATGTGGGAAATACATGCCTGAAATTATGCCCCGTATTGTTGAAACATCCTGTATAAGAATGTAATAACGAGTACAGTAGAACTTCTATTATTCGAGATAATTAAGGGGGTGGGCTGAACGGTTAATCGAAAAAATCGGATAATCCGTACCATAACCGATTTTCGTAAATTTAGTGAATAATACTTACACTTTGGTAATTTCCTCTAAGGCCTTGTATTTAACACGCTAGGTAACGGATCACAAGGTCACTAATTTAAGTCTCGTTGTCAACGACGGGTCTTTAAGGGGCAAGGAAATTTCTTGTAATGGCTCCTTGTAGATTTACATTCTTTATACACTCCAAACTCTCGCGTTCTATTGCGAGATGAGTCACAGTTTCTCTTTCCCGAAAACTCACAATTATTTACGCTTTTTTTCGATACTTAGCTCAATAACATTTCTCTTGACACTTGTAGAAGATATTTTATATAGAAGTTACATAGTGCGACAATTCGAACAGTACATCATACTATGTACGAGAAGAGGCTTGCAATAACACCCTCTACAAAAAAAAATAACGTTTTAATAAATGTACAGTACTTCATATATTTCTGCGGAAAAAAAAGCGAGAGAAAGACAGACGGATAATCCACAAATCGGTTAATAGGGCGACGGATAATCGGGGTTTTACTGTACAGTAGTTGTAAACAGTATCGAACAGTGCAAACTAAGAACAATTTTCTACGAAGTAACAAGCTGAAAAGTCCACCCCTGTGGAGTAACGGCTAGTGCGTCTGGCCGCGAAACCAGGTGGCCCCGGTTCGATCCCCGGTCGGGGCAAGTTACCTGGTTGAGGTTTTTTCCGGGGTTTTCCCTCAACCCAATATGAGCAAATGCGGGTAACTTTCGGTGCTGGACCCCGGACTCATTTCACCGGCATTATTACCTTCATTTCATTCAGACGCTAAATAACCTGAGCTGTTGATAAAGCGTCGTAAAATAACCTACTTAAAAAAAAACAAGCTGAAATAATACAGTTTTCATTGTGAATACTCAGGAAGTAGACTCTTCAACCCACTGAACTGATTCAGTCAACAGTAATCTCACTAGACGTTTTGATTTATCCAGAGAAAATCAAAACTCGAGTGGGATTTAATTGACTATTACACGATTAGAAGAAAGTATATAAAGATTAGAAGTAACGAAGTACTCCAATACAATAAAATATTAATTGACTTACGGAAATACAACTGTCTTCAAATGTATTATTGTACCATCTCAACATTACAAATATTACGCTAGATGCATGCTAGATGGCAGTAGTGAGCAATGCCTTCTCGTCGAGAAGTTCTCGATCTATTATACACGATGGCAATGTTACTAGTCAAGAAGGCTTTGTTGATTCAGTTTCATTTTTATTAAAATGCAACATTCCACTTCAATTATACGAATCCCAGTAATCAACGTCACTTGACAGATGATTTTCAATAAATCTTAATATTAAACAATCTCTGATACGTGACTATCCATAATATCATATAGCAGAAGCTATAACATAACCTAACTAATATACACAAGTGTTAGAAAAGTTTTAATTAACGACGATGACATAAAAAATAAACATGAATAATTTTAAAAGGAATAATTATTGAATGTACAATTTTCAAATTTGAATGTGTTTGGTGGTTCAATTGATGTTATATTAGACGTGTGCGTAATAGAAGTGGAACTCGTTGATTTAGGCCTACATGGTGTATTCAACTTATTCAGGATTTCCGAATGAATAATTTTAAAAGGAATAATTATTGAATGTACAATTTTCAAATTTGAATGTGGTTGGTGGTTCAATTGATGTTATATTGGACGTGTGCGTAATAGAAGTGGAACTCGTTGATTTAGGCCTACATGGTGTATTCAACTTATTCAGGATTTCCGAATGAATAATTTTAAAAGGAATAATTATTGAATGTACAATTTTAAAATTTGAATGTGGTTGGTGGTTCAATTGATGTTATATTGGACGTGTGCGTAATAGAAGTGGAACTCGTTGATTTAGGCCTACATGGTGTATTCAACTTATTCAGGATTTCCGAATGAATAATTTTAAAAGGAATAATTATTGAATGTACAATTTTCAAATTTGAATGTGGTTGGCGGTTCAATTGATGTTATATTGGACGTGTGCGTAATAGAAGAGGAACTCGTTGATTTAGGCCTACATGGTGTATTCAACTTATTCAGGATTTCCGAATGGTGCTCTTCATTTATTTGTAAATCGGATTTCAGAAGATGCATAGGTATGATCAGTGATTTTTATTAATTCTTGTTCTTGAATGCCAATGCGAGTCATATCTGAAACTGCTGTGCATCGACTGGAGTGGTTTGTAATTTTATATATTTTTTTGACGTCCAGACCAGCGCAGTTTCAAATGTTGGCAAACAATGAAACAAATGCTAGGGACGCGATAAAATTAAACAAATGCTAGGGACGCGATAAAATTGTGCGATAAGCAGCCATGATTGGTTGAAATACGTCCTTTCGTACCGTTTTATTGGTCAAAAGTAGTATGACGTAATAAGAGTGTAATAGTCATTTGAAAACCACGGGTAGTTGTAGATGAAGCCGCTACGTACGGAATGAGATAGGCCACAGATAGGTGGTGAAGTAGACTGGCAACCAACTGGTTCTCCACATTTATCTATTTGTTTGTGCAGGTAACAGTGAGGCAGTTCCTTATTTGATGGCTTAAATGTGCAGGACAGCAATCCTCCTTGATCGTATAATGAAAGGAAGAGTTTGTATTGATTGCTGTTCTTCTTTGTGTTATGCTCTACAATTAAATATTCTTAGAAGAAAAAAGCTATAACAGAACTTTTTAGCTTCAGCCCGCAGTACACAGCAAAGCGGAGTTTAGGAAGGGGAGGATACCCAAACTGCTAAACGTTGAATGAACAAATGATGGCTAGGAGGAGGGAGATCATGTCTTACCCCTCCGCCCTGCTTGTGTATTAAGGGGTTGACTCGCGAGTCACGAAATAGCAACCACTGTTCTACACATTGCTTGTAAATTAATTTTATATTTAATCGTATATCTACTTTTGGGTAGTCAACGCATATAATAATAAAAATAATAATAATAATAATAATAATAATAATAATAATAATAATAATAGTAAAATATAGTATAATAATAATAATAATAATCATAATGATAATAATAATAATAATATAATCTATATATATATGTATATATATAATTTGAATTGGTAATGGAAATTACGGGAAAACGGCTGAACGGATTTTAATGAATGACCCCTCATTCTGAAGCTTGGAACCCAAAGTTTTTCAGAAAAATAGTAGTTTTGAGGGAAATGTGAATTTTTCAAAATGATCTGCAAGAATGCTGACATATTTAGAGCTCAAATTAAATTGGTTATTACAAATTTCAAGACTTACTAAAATTAATTTACAGGTCTCATTTGTGGTGTGCAATTTTCTGAGTATAGCTGTGTATTGGATATTAAAAAATACAAAACTTGAGGTGGTTTGATGACATTATTACCGTTAGAAATGAAATATTATTGTAGTTAATGCCATGCTGTGACTATTTTTCATTAATTATACATATTAGTGCTATAATTGATGATATGAAAGTGAAACGTTTTGGGGTTATATAAGTAGATATAGAGAATATCTTAAATTATATCTTGATGTATATAATTTTCTGAGTGGCGGCTATATAGCCTAGTATATGTTATTTAAAACTATAAAACTTGCGTAAGATAATAATATTATTAAAAATCAAATATTTTTGTAGTTATTAATCAATTGGGGTTGGGTATTTTTCATATATTTAATGGCGGTGTGGTATCGATTTATATGCGTGATTCTCTTCAGTACTGGGTCGAGAGAACGCAAAAATTAGTGTTCCTAAGGAAAGACCAAAATGTATTACTTACTGATAAAATATGAGGCCTATAAGATTTTGTAGTCTCCCGATCATTTCGGCAAGATCTCTTAGCAGGATAAAATCATTTTATCCTCTACATTTCAAGGTAGTTTACGAAACATGCAGCAGCTATACCAAGATGATATGTTTATTGTTCGAAAGCATAGCAAACCTGATATATATTTTTTTTAACTTTCACCTACAATCCGCAATGATCTGAAATAGCTACTGCTTTACTCCCACATGAAAAACCCACTCATCGTCCTGACATTGTTACTTGCGTTTTCGCGTTCAAACTAAAAAGCTGAAGGTGTATAGGTTCAAGAAAAAGTATTTGGCATGAAAAAAGCCATTCAGATGGAGTATGTTTCATTATTATGGAAGCAAATAACTTTCAGAATGTCTGGTATTATTCATTGAAAATAAATCTGAAAAATGTTTATTTGAACGTCTAATGAACTTAGTTTGCAGCATTTGCTCGCACAAGCCACTAGTAATATAATAATAATAATAATAATAATAATAATAATAATAATAATAATAATAATAATCTATACTAATAATAAATCTGTAGCCGAAATTTTTCTGGTAATTTTCGATTTTCCAAAAATAATTGGTCCTAACATATATAATTAACCACCCTGAAATCGAAAATCGCTTTTTTTTAATTTTTGTTTGTATGTCTGTCTGTCTGTCTGTCTGTCTGTATGTTTGTTAACTTTTCACGCGATAATGGCTGAACCGATTTCGATGAAAATTGGAATATGAATTAAGTTCGTTGTAACTTAAATTATAGGCTATATGGCATTCAAAATACGTTATTTAAAAGGGGGGTTATAAGGGGGCCTGAATTAAATAAATCGAAATATCTCGCTTATTATTGTTTTTTGTGAAATATGTTACATAACACAAGTTTCTTTCAAAATGATTTCCGATAAGTTTTATTCCTTGAAGAATTTTGATAGGACTGATATTTAATGAGATAAATGAGTTTTAAAATTAAAATAACTGCCATCTAAGGCCGTGTAATGAATTAAAAAACAAATGACTTCGTCTATAAGGGGCCTTGGACAGCAACAATCGAAAGCTATGAATCATAGCCTACAGAGAATGTTTCTATGTTTGTATGAAGTAATATCGGAAGCTAAATTAACCGATTTGTATAATTAATTATTATTTCATCATTGGAAAGTGTAGTTTCTCTAGATGGACATAATGCTATAATGTTATTACTGTAACTTCTGAGTGAATTGAGGACAGGTAAGATTAACATAGCTTCTTATGCACAGAAAACTTGATAGGTTATTCTGTATATTCATTTTCTGTATTTCTTATAATAATGTTTATGAACATATTCATTTTTATCTCAGAGAATTAACGAACAACGAGAGTGTATTGATTTAGTATGCAGTAATAGTACGTTAGCTTAGCAATCCATTATTTTATAATTCAAATTTTATCTATGCTCAATTGAATCGTGTCAAAATACATATGCAATAAATCCAATGCAAAAAAATTGGATAATGAGCCAAGCAGATTATGTTGCGCTGTTGTAAAAGTTGTTCCTCCTGAGATTCAAGAGCTCCCACAACAAATTAAAAACTTTCTAATTCGAGTACATCCGTTATCAACACACTTTTTCATAATATAATATAATATAATATCATATAATATAATATAATATAATATAATATAATATAATATAATATAATATAAACATAATAATAAATCTGTAGCCAAAATGTTTCTCTTAATTTTCGCTTTTCCAAAAATAATTGGTAATAACAATTAAGAAATATGTTAAAGGAATTTTCATTGCACCAAATGAGTGGTCTCTGGATCAAAATGATCGCATTTTAATATTTTAAATACAATTTAAATTAAGTAAAATATATTAAACGATTTATCTTTCTATCAAACACGAATGTTCCCTGGATCAAATGTCCTATTTTAATTATGTAATTACTTTATATTTATTTCTAACGGGTGCAGCGGAGCGCACGGGTACGGCTAGTAATAATAATAATAATATAATTATAATAATATCTTCATTACATCATAATCATCATCATCATCTTCATTACATCGTAATCGTAATCATCATCATCACCATCATTATCATCATCACGATCCCTTGTCGTGTACACCTTTCATACAAGTAGAGCATGGAAAATTCGGAAACGATTGGATTGGTTTTTTGGTGTAAGAGGAACTATTACAACATTTTCAGTTAATCTTTCCAACCGTTTTGGCATCGAGTTACCTTCTCGGACTCTTAATCTTAAGATATTCCTTAGTGATAGTACATAACCATTTATATTCTTATAAATTAAAATGGAATAACTTATTGAAAGTAATAGCTGTCCAATCAAAAGTGACTTAAAGAAAACAGAAATAGTTACTAGGCCAAACTAATGCATAAAAAGTAGTAGTGGTAACCCTTAGGAAAGTCAGCAATAACATATTTTTATCTCTCATATTTTTCTATTATAATGTATTTAAAGTTAACTTACGTTTGTTACTTGAAATTTCTAATACTTAAATGATACTCTATATTCCAGAGTTTATTACAGAATTTTTTTATATCGTCTTGAAAATCAATCAAACTATATGATATTCAGCGAGTAAAATAATAATTAAAATTGTATTATATATTTTTAATTCTTAATGAAAAACGTTCATGAGTCTATATGAGCTCACCAATTGCATTAGGCCTATAAGGGTTATAAATTATAATTTCATACGTAAATTATCATAAGGTTAGAAAAATGTAGGTTTATCCCGGCGTTGTAATATTCATTAAGTCGACTCGTTTCTCCTATAGCCTACTGTCCAATTAATCCAGATATCAGTGAGTTAGGTGCACGAGTACCTCACATTATAGCGGCAGTGAAGGTCCAACTGATTGCTGTTTAGCCGGCGTAATGATCTGATCGCTTTACTGTGACTGTTTGATTAATTGCTACAGTTATTTGCTGTGACACACGATGTTGTGTGGACGATATATCCTGGATTATCGCGTAGACGTGGATTAAACAATTCCATTTACGCATCGAATAATATAACAATACTTTCCAGTAACAAAATATGTTTGTTGATTTTCTCGTATGAAATCATTAACATTTTTACATGAATTGTTATTTATTCATTGTAGGACAAACAAATATAGTCGGTCGTTTTTTCTTCAAACGATATGTGTAAACTGGCATATTGTATATGTGTGTTTACAAATTTGACTTATGAGCTGTTTTACACAAACCGCAGTAACATTAATGGAAAGACTAAATACAGCTGCAGAAATTTATTTTAAATTATAAGCAAATTAACTTTCTAGCAGTAAAATATTTTGATATTATAGTTATAAATTATACTAATTGCCCCTTAACCTATTGTGCGCTAATGTATGTGTACAAAGTATTTCAAAATTAAATAGAAAAGGATTATAAAATCGATCCAATGTACAGAATTAGTTTAACTAGGTACTCTGAAATTCACGGTTGTTAGTTTGCATAAAATAAAGAATTACTCTTATAGAATATCACAGAGTATTTTAATAGAATGCAATTCGGTAGTTCTCTACTCCGTAATCTTCTTGAATGAAAATTAGATTTTTATTAATATTATGTATACAGAGTGATTTATTAAGTTTTCCCTCGATTTATGGAGGTGATTCCTCAGGTTATTTGGAAGAAAATGTAAATAAATTAATGGGATCACATTCATTATTACGGAGTTACGGTAATTTAAAACGGCAGAAAAGAAACTTTTATTTCACGATTTCACTAACAAAAATGCATATATATATATAGGAATCATTTATTTATGAAAGGCCCGTTGTTCAAAAACATATTTTTGTAGGAAATTTAAAAAAAACTGTTTATTGAAAATACTAAATATTTAAAAAATCTTGAAACATGATATGTTATACTATAAAATAAAGGGAACATGTTAAGGAAATTTTCAGTTACTATCATGAAAATTGTCAAGTATACAGCTTTTTGAAAAGGCTGGACAAAGGGCCTTTCTTAAATAAACACTTTTTTCCATCCTTCAATGAAACATTTAATACAAAAATGAGCAGTAAACATGAGATGCAGAACTGTGTTTCCTTATTTTTTTACCCTTTCTCTCCTATGTTGCTTGCACTTGCAATAATTTCTATCACATCTCTGCCTGTGTAATGTCTATCCACTTTGTTTAGGCTGCTCTTCACCGTACTAAAATCCCAGTTATTTGGCAGGTATGAATGTCCACGTATTGAAAGTTTGTACACAACTCTTGAAAAGCGACCCGTATCCACAAGTGTCATCAAGAAGCAAATCATGGAATGATTTTTGTTTTGCTTTGCTGCGTTATCAATGTAAATATACAGCTCATCGATGTTGCTCGACACCTCTTCTCTCACATATGTGAGCAAGAAAGAGCACACTTCACTACTCTTTTCCTTGCAATATCTTCATGATATACAAAAAGTAGGCCTCACCAGACTTAACATTGTGAATAGAAAATACATTCAGTATCAGTGGCCCTAAGTAAAGCACCTGCTGGATTGGAATATGGGGCCGATATATATTCTGCATTTAATCAACAGTTAATCATAAAACATTGTCTTTATCTTTGCAGTATTACTTCATTTACTTCAGTGATGCATAAAATTTATTGCTCTTCCTTTTGTGAACAATTAGTTGACCTTCTGCCACTCTCTTAGCAGTTTCATTAAGAGTAGGACTTTCAACACGGACCTGAAGTTCCTCGCATTCACAGCATGTATCTAGCTGCGGTCTACCAAACGTGTAGTCAAAACGCTCTTTAAAAGTGTTATAGAAAAAATTATATTTTACAGAACAATCTGGATATTTCTCCTTAAAAAGAGTATACAGTTTTTAATGTCTAACTCTGCATCAAGGTAGTGTACTTTCTTGGAAGACTATTGACTTGTTTTCAGGGGAAAACTTGCAATGTGAACTTTTACTTGCATCACTGTAGTGACTGAAATAGTCTTCTGGTTCTGTTGTTTGCCTCTGTTGTCCTTTGGGGATTTATCAAATAAAATGAGTTTTTGCAACCACATCTTCTTCTCACCAACAGCTGACAGACTCATGATTGTTTTCTTACATACTTCGAATTTCCGTTCACGAACGATTACAATCAAAGTTTAATTATGAAAGGTCTTTTCTCCAGGACATATGGCCATTCGTAAATAAACAATTATTACGAAACCCCATATTACACACACACAATGAATTGGACATGTGGCCTTTCTTGCCTATATGAAGCACCTTGGTATAAGGATTCCATTCATACAATAAAATGAAAATGCCTATTTTGTGGACAAAGGGCCTTTCTTAAATAAGCGATTCATATATATATATATATATATATATATATATATATATATATATATATAATACTCCAAACAACAGCAAGATCCTTTAGAATACACACGAGAGAAAGAGCGGCAGCAGCAATAATAGCTATCCATAACATACAGAATATCACACAACTGTTGCTTGAAACAGCCATGAAATTGTTTGAAGCAAAAGTGCTCCCCATCTTAACATATGGAATACATATCACATGGACTACTGTCATCCTCTGAAGAGTTTAGTGCTGAGAGGAATGCGGTTCCGACTAGCCTAGCGCGGCACTGGAGTGGGAGGGAATAGTGACAGCGGCAGTCTGGAAGGAAGTACAATCATACTGAAAACATTCGCCCAATTTACGAGAGCAGTATGCCTATTAGTTTTCTAACGTACTTTTGGCGGGATAGAGATACAACCATTCGACTTACGCGATCAGAGAAAGAAAGTATTGTAGAAAATTTTATTTATTTATTAGGCCTATTTATTTATTTATTTATTTATTTATTTATTTATTTATTTATTTATTTATTATTTATTCTGGTGAAGTTAAGGCCATCACATCACTAGAAATACAAATATAATAAAATAAATAAAAAGAAAAATCATAATAAAACTACAATAATATAAATGAAAAGAAGAATCATACTATAAAATTTAGTGATTAGTAGAATTTAATTAAATTTGTAAAGTAACCAATTTAAATATACTGTACTGCTGAACTCACTTGAGAAGTAAAACTACTTGATGTGTATTTTAAGATATCACCAACAAATGATTTTTGCATGCCTTTATAGGAATCTGTTTTTCGCTATACCAATCACACATATTCTAAAATTCCAATAGAATAAAACCAAAAATTTTTCCACATCATGTTTCCTTAAAAATGACTTGTAACGGTAAAATATTTAACATGAGTAATTCATATAATATTAACATAGCTAACAACAGAGAGATGCTTGAGCAAAAATTGCAACAATATATTTAATATATTAATAACAACACCATATAGGCCTAGGTAAACAATATGTATATGAAATATTCACACACTACTACAAACTGAAGACTGCATATTTTTGGACGATTAATACTTCCCACTCCGCTCGGCTCGGCTTGGCTGTAGCAACAAAAGAATCTATCTTCAACCTCCCGCAGCGATGGCAAGAATACCTTAGGTCCCAGCGCTAAACTCGTCGGAGGAAGACAGTAGCCTTAGCTACAGAGATCTAAACGCTTTAGAAAAAGTGAAAGCAAGATTCCTAAAAGCCGCAATAGGGACCTCAAAATTCGCACCATCTAGGCTAGCATATGAGTTAGCACGCGAAACTTTCCATGTAGAAGATCTGCGTACCAAGCTTCTACTACCAGCTGCCAGACGAGAAGCTGCACTGAAAGAGGAAAGACAACAGAAGAGAAATGAAGTACTGAACGACTTCTACGCAACAGACGCGATGACCGATCGGAGGTGGACTGGACCAAACAACAAGATCCGCAGTGCATGGGTATCACCACAAACTTTGCAGAAGGTCAAACTATCACGACCCAGCACCGGAATGCGTGTGTGACAAACCATGTGCAAGATACCACTTCAGTGAGTGTTTAAACAGCTGGAATACAGCAGAGCCCAAAATTAATGCACATTTGTGCGCACTTCTCCTTATTATGTAATACAAACAATTGATTGGTTATGTACAGGCTTCGAGACTTTGGACCCGATACAATAAGTTTACTGTGCATGCACTATAGGTTGTTGACTCGCTGCAGGTAGATAGAGATGTGTTGAGGTAACAACGTTGCTGTTTAGAGTAGAGTACGGTAGTATGGGGAAACATACATATGTACATTCTGAAAGTAAATATACATTACACAATGACAATGCCAAAAGAATGTGAAAAGCATTTATTCTCCTGTCTTTTATAAGCATTTCTGTTGAATTATACACAGTTTTAATAGTGGAAATAAGAATGTAGCAATTTTAATTTTTTCATTTAACCTATTGGTCGTCTATTGGTCGTTACAGTACCGAATTGCAATGTACCTACTACAAGATACATTCTCAGTGTCTCAAACGTAAATCTTTTTCGGTTATCTGCCAAAGTTTGTACTGTGGAAAGCTGCGCTCTACGTCGCATGACGTGATAGGAGCAAAACGAAAAAACCTAACATCATTGCAGTCTCTAAGGGACAGTCCTTTATTCTCGGGTGACTCTATGCCCACTAATTTACTGTTTATGTTACACAATGTTCCATATCCGTTATTTTTACATAAAATTGATTTCCACTTCTATTTTACACTTTCAGTAACCGGTGTACTTGGTGTCTCATTAATTATCTGTGTAATTTCCTCAACTAATTTGAGGGCTTCCGGCATCTCTTGCTCTGACTTTTCTAACCGTGTAATAGTTTCAGACACAGTTTGAAAATGGGTTTGTATGAAAACCAAATTATTCGTCAGAACCTTCAAATCCAGAGCGCTTTTCTTTGCTTATTTGTTGGCATTCATTCTACAGTACCCCCACCCACTGTACGCTTTACCACTATACTCAGCACGCCGTTATGCGGATTTCCCACTGAACTGCTCTATTGGGTCCGAAGTCTCGAAGCCTGGTTATGTATCAGTCTCTTTCATTTACAGTCGATTTAAGTCACATTTTCAAAAATGCCTTCCTGAATCTCGAGGCAACGGTCCGCACGGGTGTGAACTGCAAACGCTGGGCACGATCTTCTGGTTCCGAATGCTGTACTTCTTGCAAATGAAAAGGATACAGTCCGTTCTCCATGCCTTGGACTGTGGAACGTTAAAACGGCGTCTTGAACTATACTTTGTTCCATAATGTCTGACAGGAGAAGTAAACATGGCCGACAGAGGAGGACAGAAGTATAATTGCTATTCAACCAATGGCAGAGGTCTTATTCCACGCTTGACTTGAAGTTGGGCGGTCTGAAGCGTTCTACCTCCGCCCAAAACTAAGATCCTACGACCAGGATAACGACGGTGATATTCAACAGCAGCAGCTTTCACGTTGCCGTCGCACACGCCCAAAATAAAGACCGTATCAGTATATTCCTCAGAAGAAAACTAGTAAGGCATCGTGATGTGATTTACACAAGAGATATCAGCTTACTAAATAACGACTATCGGTAACGTGCAGTCTACGTGTAGGCTTCCCCAAAGGTTTTTATCCCTCAGGTCTCCCAACTAACACTCTGTAGTCCACACCTGTGGAGTAACGGTCAGCACGTCTGGCCGCGAAACCAGGTGGCCCGGGTTCGAATCCCGGTCGGGGCAAGTTACCTGGTTGAGGTTTTTTCCGTAGTTTTCCCTCAACCCAATACTAGCGGATGCTGGGTGACTTTCGGTGCTGCACCCCGGATTCATTTCATCGGCATTATCACCTTCATTTCATTCAGACGCTAGGTAACCTGGATGTTGATAAAGCGTCGTAAAATAACCAAATAAAATAAAAAAAACACTCTATGTATTTCTAGATTCACTTATACGTGCTTCATACCCTGCCCATCTCAAACGTCTGGATTTAATGTTCCTAATTATGTCAGGTAAAGAATACAATGCGTGCAGTTCTGTGTTGTGTAACTTTTTCCATTCCCCTGTAACTTCATCCCTCTTAGCCCCAAATATTTTCCTAACCACCTTAATCTCGAACACTCCTAACTTCTCATTTTATCAAAATGATATAAACATACAGAACAACCGGCAATATAACTGTTTTATAAATTCTAACTTTGAGTTTCTTGACAGCAGATTGGATGATAAAAGCTTCTCAACCGAATAATAACAGGCATTTCCCATATTTATTCTGTGTTTAATTTCCTCTCGAGTGTAATTTATATTTGTTACTGTTGCTCCAAGATGTTTGAATTTTTCCACCTTTTCGGAGGATAATAATAATAATAATAATAATAATAATAATAATAATAATCATTATTATCATCAACTTCACATCATTTTTCATGTGTTATAAAATAATGTTGTTACATTTAATTCACGCCAGTTCTCCGGACGTTCTGTAAGTTTTTTCATTTCAATTTTTATTCAAAGAACAGGGCCACACTTGCTTCGTAAATACATTTTCATTCATTCATTAAAATGTTTCAGGATAGAGTGATTTATTGCTACAAATCAGTTCCCTGATTCATAGAAAAATACAAAAATGTTTATATTAATTGTGTTTGAGATTCAAATTTTTTAAACAAATTACAATTGGAATCTTTGGACGCCAAGAACAGATACAAATCATCCCGCTGATTTCATCCGTTGTAACACTGTAACAGCTGTGAATATTGGATTATGAGATATCACAGATTTGACACGTCAGCCTATCGCACGATAGGTATAATTATGAAATTGTAACGTGACTGACGTGTGTAGTAGATGTTAAAGTACCGCCCGTCTCGCTAATTTAAAGTCATCTTTCCGCTTGTTAACATGGGTCAAATTGCAATTTTGTTTCCCGTCAGATTAATTCTCTGCAAATACCTTCATGCTAATGTTGTTTATTAAACGGAGCAATGCAAAGTCCCATGACACGTTAACGAATATGATACAATCTGGGGTAATTTCATATTATGAGAGAATAGTTGGATAAATCATTCCACATATCGAAATAATGTCATTAGTCTGGAAGCTGAGAACGAATAGCTTTCGACTAATCGATAATCTGGATTATGATCAATAACTTCCGGCGACTAAAACTATAAAGTTAATATTTTTAGGAAATTAGAGACTTGGAATGCATGTCATAATGTATGTGTGTATATAGACCTATACAGGATGAGCAGTAAGTAATAGCATTAATTTCAGAGGGTTATTCTTTGAGATATTTCAAACAAAACAGTTTAATACAATTTTGTTCGTTTTAGCTTCCTTTTCGAGATAAAAATAATTTTTTGCGAAACGTTTCGTAGCGTATTTTGGGAAAGCTATTGATTTAATTCCGATAAGTTCAGTCGATTTAAGAGAGCAGTGTGTTTTGATAGGGTTATTGTTAGGTTTCGTAACAAGCTGTTTTTCCATTAGGAAAGTTCAGGATAATAGACAGGGTTTGGAGTTGAATGGGTTACAGCAGCTTCTTGTCTATGCAGATGATGTGAATATGCCTGGACAAAATCCACAAACGATTAGGGAAAACGCGGAAATTCTAGATGAAGCAAGTAAAGCGATAGGGTTGGAAGTAAATCCCGAAAAGACTAAGTATATGATTATGTCTCGTGATGAGAATATTGTACGAAATGGAAATATAAAAATTGGAAATTTATCCTTTGAAGAAGTGCAGAAGTTCAAATATCTTGGCGCAACAGTAACAAATATAAATGATACTCTGGAGGAAATTAAACACAGAATAAATATGGGAAATGCCTGTTATTATTTGGTTGAGAAGCTTTTATCATCCAGTCTGCTGTGAAAAAATCTGAAAGTTAGATTTTATAAAACAGTTATATTACCATTTGTTCTATATGGTTGTGAAACTTGGACTCTCACTTTGAGAGAGGAACAGAGATTAAGGGTGTTTGAGAATAAGGTTCTTAGGAAAATATTTGGGACTAAGAGGGATGAAGTACAAGAGAATGGAGAAAGTTACACAACGCAGAGCTGCACGCTTTGTATTCTTCACCTGACATAATTAGGAACATAAAATCCAGACGTTTGAGAAGGGTTAGGGCATGTAGCATGTATGGGCGAATCCAGAAATGCATATAGAGTGTTAATTGGGAGGCCGGAGGGAAAAAGACCTTTGGGGAGGCCGAGACGTAGGTGGGAAGATAATATTAAAATGGATTTGAGGGAGGTGGGATATGATGGTAGAGACTGGATTAATCTTGCTCAGGATAGGGACCAATGGCGGACTTATGTGAGGGCGGCAATGAACCTCCGGGTTCCTTAAAAGCCAGTAAGTAAGTAAGTAAGTAAGTAAGTAAGTAAGTAAGTGTGTTATGATAATGAATAATTGAAATAATTTTAGTTTTTAGTTTTAGAAATTTGGTCCGAACAAATAATGTAACTTTACGTTCTGAATATAGATTTTAAATTGTTACATTTGTACAGATTAAATTTTTGCATATCAGAAACCAAACTAAAATTATTCAAATTATTTATTATCACAATAGACCTAAAGTGGTTGAGAAGGTTAGGAATTAAATCAATGGCTTTCCCAAAACAAGCTATGATATGTAATATTTACAATTAATATTTGAGGAGAAAAATTCGCTCCGGCGCCAGGGATCGAACCCGGGTCCTTGGTTCTATGTACCAAGCGCTCTGACCACTGAGCTACGCCGAATTCAATCCACAGCACCGGACCGAATCCTCCTCCTTCAATGTTTCCCTTTGTGGCCTGACTCCAAGTTAGGCATATATATGTTGACGTGTATGTCCAATGTCAACTGCCATTATACTAGGAGCGTACTCAGTTGAGTGACTTGTTTGGCCGGGATTCCGCAGTTAAGAGCACAGTAATCTGTACAGACATATGCACTGCAGCTATGAGAATATTATAGATTTATTAATTTATCCTACAGAATAATATCTGTAATATTGACAATTCGGCGTAGCTCAGTGGTCAGAGCGCTTGGTACGTAGAACCAAGGATCCGGGTTCGATCCCCGGCGCCGGAGCGAATTTTTCTCTTCAAATATTAATTGTTAATATTACAGATATTATTCTGTAGAACAAATTAATAAATCTATAATAAGCTATGAAATGTTTCATATAAAACAATTTTTATCTTGAAAAGGAAGCAAACCGAGAAAAATTGTTTGAAGTACCTCAAAAAATAACCCCCTGGGATTAATGACATAACTTACGGTTCACTTTGTATATGCCATAATAGTTAAAAAAAAATAAACTCTCGGACTTTGTGACTAAAAAGGAATGAAACGTCAAAATAGAAAGTGAAGAGCAAATAACTGAACAGGACTTTAAGACTAGTTTACTGGAAAATTTGTTGTTATTCAGCAGGAATAACATCACTAGAAAATCACTAGTTCACATGAAAATGTTTATATATAACAATTTTATCGTCTATCAGTCTTACTAATAAACCGTGTATAGTTTTTATACGAGACTTATGCAGAGTTGAGACAGAAAACGTTACTAATAAACCGTGAATAAGCTATGGACGTATAAACAGGCTGTAACTATACAATGGGAATTGCTTTGCAGTAGTTATATACACGAAACCCCTTGTTTAAGCGTTGTATATAGGGAAAAATTGGCCGCCCCTTTAACATCTGTTCGTATCGACTGTCATTTTATGATAATGTTTACCTTATAACCACAGAAGAACAAACCAAAGATCATAGAATTATTAGAATAATGTTGCTGTAGCTTGTACTCTTTGACCAAAATGTAGTGTGGTAATCGATTAGAGCCAGTTGTACTATCGATATTTAACACGCCACACTAGAGCGCTCTACTGGATGCAATAGAGAACCTCAGATATTCTATTACCTTTCGTAACGAAGTAATGACGAAACTATGACGTAGCTGTGTAACAGTTATACTGTTATACACGACGTATGTAGTGATTATTAGTAAGGAATTTACACACGACTTATAAACGAGCTACTCATTGTATAAGTATAAGACAGTTAAACGTCTGTATATAGCGTTTTTGTTAGTAAGACTGTATATGTGTGGAATCCAATCCTGAAATTTTGCTGTTTATTTTTAAACATTCTGTATATCGGCAACTTAAGACGGATTGTCACCAGTAAGGATTTTTGGAAGCTGTAATAACATCTTTTTCCTGCTGCTAGCCTTGCTTTAACCTCAATACTTCATTATTCTCTGGTACAACGCTTCTAAGATCAGCTTGAGACAAGACAGGTCAAAATCCAAGACCAGTATGTACATCCCACTTATACTGAAACTGAAATAGATTTCCATTTTCCTCCTGGGAATCCAATCCCACTGCGATCCCATAGCGCTGCGCCACACAGAAGTGATTGTTAGATGTAAATATATACACATTGTGACAGAGCTGGGATACGATCTCACGACCGGCAGACTCGTAGAGTGTAAGAGAAGGCCCTATGGCCTTAACTCTGCCAGTATAAAAAAAGAATTATTATTATTATTATTATTATTATTATTATTATTATTATTATTATTATTATTATTATATAAATTTCACTTGGTCTTCACAGGATTTGAACCAGGATCTTCGGTGTGGAAATCTAAAGCTTTAGCATTTGATAATGGTATATTATACATCTATACTAATAATAAATCTGTAGCCGAAATTTTTCTGGTAATTTTCGATTTTCCAAAAATAATTGGTCCTAACATATATAATTAACCACCCTGAAACCGAAAATCGCTTTTTTGAAATGTTTGTTTGTATGTCTGTATGTTTGTTACCTTTTCACGCGATAATGGCTGAACGGATTTCGATGAAAATTGGAATATAAATTAAGTTCGTTGTAACTTAGATTTTAGGCTATATGGCATTCAAAATACATTATTTAAAAGGGGGATTATTAGGGGGCCTGAATTAAATAAATCGAAATATCTCGCTTATTATTGATTTTTGTGAAAAATGTTACATAACAAACGTTCCTTTAAAAATAACTTTCGATAAGTTTTATTCTGTGAAAAATTTTGATAGGACTGATATTTAATGAGATAAATGAGTATTAAAATTAAAATAACTGCCATCTAAGGCGGTGTAATGAATTAAAAAACAAATGACTTCGTCTATAAGGGGCCTTGGACAGCAACAATCGAAAGCTATGAAAGATAGCCTACAGAGAATATTTTTGTGTTTGTATGATGTAATATCGGAAGCTAAATTAACCGATTTGTATAATTAATTATTATTTCACCATTGGAAAGTGTAGTTTCTCTAGATGGAAATAATGCTATAATGTTATTACAGTAACTTCTGATATAATATAATATAATATAATATAATATAATATAATATAATATGGAATATTATATAATATAATTTAAGTTATTTGAAGGGTTCAGAACCATAGTGGGCCAAGCGCCATTTACTGAATACGTAGAAAACAAGTGTTAAAATTAAGTTATTACCATAATTCAATGGAAACCTATAACAAGTAAAATAAAATATGCACATTAAATCTAAATGGTGTCAATCTTCATTAAACTATGGTTGCATCTAATAAAAATTAAGAAACATGTTAAAGGAATTGTCATTGCACCAAATGAGTGTCTCTGGACAAAAATGATCACAATTTAATTATTTAAATACAATTTAAATTAATAACATATTAAACGATTTATCCTTCTATGAAACTCGAATGTTCCCTGGATCAAATGTCCTATTTTAATAATGTAATTACTTTATATTTATTTCTAACGGGTGCAGCGGAGCGCACGGGTACGGCTAGTAATATAATATAATATAATATAATATTAATATAATATAATATAATATAATATAATATAATATAATATGTATTATTATATAATATAATTTAAGTTATTTGAAGGGTTCACAACCATAGTGGGACAAGCGCCATTTACTGAATACGTAGAAAACAAGGGTTAAAATTAAGTTATTGATATAGTTTAATAGAAACCTGTAACAAGTAAAATAAAATATACACATTAAATCTAAACTAGTGGCTTGTGCAGCAAATGCTGCTGCAAACTAAGTTCGTTAGACGTTGAAATAAAAATTTTTCAGATTTATTTTCAATGAAGAATACTTGTTTTTTGATAGTTATTTGCTTCCATAATAATGAAACATACTCCCTCTGAATGGATTTTTTTAGGCCAAATACTTTTTCTTGAACCTATCCAACTTCAACTTTTGAGTTTCAACGCGAAAACGCAAGTATCAATGTCAGGACGATAGCAGTAGCTATTTCAGGTCATTGTGGATTGTAGGCAAAAGTTAAAAAAATGTCAGGTTTGCTAAGCTTTCGAACAATAGCATTTTCGTATAGCTGCTGCATGTAGAACTTGAAATGTAGAGCGTAAAATCATTTTATCCTACTAAGAGATCTTGCTGAAATGATCTGGAGACTACAAAAGTTTCTAGGCCTCTTATTTTATCAGTAAGTAATACCTTTTCATCTTTCCTTAGGAACTGTAATTTTTGCTCTCTCTCGAGCCAATACTGAAGGCAATGACACTATCAATATCTACACTACACCGCCATTACTTACTTAATTACTTACTTACTTACTTACTGGCTTTTAAGGAACCAGGAGGTTCATTGCCGCCTTCACATAACCCGCCATTGGTCCCTATCCTGAGCTACACCGCCATTAAGTATATGAAAAAGACCCAATCCCACTCAGCTAATAAGTATAAAAATATTTGATTTTTAATAACAATATTATTATCTTAAGTTTTGTAGTTATATATAGCAGTCACTCAGTAAATTATAGAAAAGAAGATCTAAATTAAGATATTCTCTACATTTACTTACATAACTTCAAAACGTTTCACTTTCATGTCATCAATATAGCATCAATATTATGTACAATTAATGAAGAATAGACGCATCATGATATTAACTATAATAATATTTAATTTCTAATGGTAATAATGTCATCAAACCACCTCAAGTTTCGTAGATTTGAATATCCAATACACAGCTGTACTCAGAAAATTATACACTGCAGAATAAGTTTTTAATAACAAATTGAATTGAGCTCTAAATATGTCGGCAATTCTGCAGGTCATGGCCTTCGTGTAATAGCCTATTGTTTATTGCAGTGTGTGTTTTGTTCTGAAATTCAATCAAGTCGGCCGTGATTCGATAAAATTAGTTCTCAAAACTGACAACAGATGGATTTTGGAAAATAGGAAAATTATGTAGGAAAATTGACATTTCACTGAAGACTACTACTTTTCCGAAAAACTTTGGATGCTAGGCATGAAAATGAGGGGTCACTCATTAAAATCCGTTCAGCCGTTTTCCCGTAATTTCCATTACCAGTTCAAATTATATATATATAGATGATGTCAATCTTCATTAAACTATGGTTGCATGTAATAAAAGTTAAGAAACATGTTAAAGGAATTGCCATTGCACCAAATGAGTGTCTCTGGACCAAAATGATCGCATTTTAATTATTTGGATGCAATTTAAATTAAATAACATATTAAACGATTTATCCTTCTATCAAACACGAATGTTCCCTGGACCTGATGTCCTATTTTAATTATGTAATTACTTTATATTTATTTCTAACGGGTGCAGCGGAGAGCACGGGTACGGCTAGTGATTATATAAGGTGAAAATTTCGCTGTACAACTACATGATAATTTTTATAATAATTCTGTGCGCACAACCACAAGAACCATACAGACAGACGTGTGTTCTTCGTTCTCTTCGGATACAACAGCGTCTGTGGAACGCGGAAGTCATGGAGGAAGACCTCCCCGTTAGGATGTGGAGCTTAAAAAAGTTTGCCTTCGAAATATAGCCACATTTTGTTGACGACGTCCAACTTCTGCCGTCTTATTAGCGAAATGTTGTGCTCCATCATCAAATTGACCTGCCCGGAGTCTGGCAATCTATCGTCATTAGCGCCATTATTACGCAATGCGTTGTGAGGAGCTGACACGAAATCAATTTCCTCTACTCATGCAAAGACAACTTGTTCCATCGCAGCGGCGTTTTGAAGTGTTATTATGGCGCTCAGATATTCAGGAAATATTTAGACATTATTCGGCTCATTTATTGGACTTTTGATAATTTGAAATAGGAAATATCACTAATTAAAGTAGAATTGATGATGTTTACAAGTGGAGTTACAAGTAGCAAGGCATTTTTTGCAATATATCGGAAATACCAACAGGATCACAAGATAAACTATTGTTTATTTCTTTCATTACTTTTATAGTTTCGTCTGCTATTACTGCAGATAAAATTACTGTGTTTTTGTTTTCTGTGTGTTGTAACGTGTTTGTTGATTGTATGTTAGTTGGTTGTCTGAATTTATTGCTACGTTTGCAAAATATATACTAAAAATTCCGATTGTTTCAAATGAATATTTTATTTTTATTTTTTATTTCAGTGGGTTATTTTACGACGCTTTATCAACATCTCTGGCTATTTAGCGTCTGAATGAGATGAAGGTGATAATGCCGGTGAAATGAATCCGGAGTCCAACACCGAAAGTTACCCAGCATTTTCTCATATTGGGTTGAGGGAAAACCCCGGAAAAAACCTCAACCAGGTAACTTGCCCCGACCGGGAATCGAATCCGTGCCACCTGGTTTCTCGGCCAGACGCGCTAACCGTTACTCCACAGGTGTGGACATGAATATTTTGTTTGGTCATTATTTCTTATTAAAATTTCTTCATTGAATTTTTAGAATTAGCTTTCCCTTTCTTTTCTGCTTTCAAAATGAATTTCTTACTTCTTGAAATATATTAATTATTGTATATACATATATCTATATGTATTTTTTAAGTATTATTTAATCCGGAATGATATTTCCTAATCTTGTAGTATCATTTTGTCGTAGGAAAGTAGCAAACATTGGGATTCGTCAGTTAGTAGAAAATAGACTATTAAGACTTTTATATTGAGTAATACAGTGATCTTCATCATGTATATGCACAGTAGTTAAATTAAAGTTGCTCTATAATACGAAAACAGCCAAACCCGTCCCACTATAGAAATAAAAATACACAAATTTTCGATCACCTATCACAACTATGGATGTGTGGTTAAAACAGGGATTTCGTTTTGAATATTCTATCATATCACAATGCTAGAGAGAGAAAATATTTATTTTGTTGGTCTACTTAGTTTTTGTGAAGCTTGGAGTCTCACTTTGAGAGAGGAACAAAGATTAAGGGTGTTTGAGAATAAGGTTCTTAGGAAAATATTTGGGGCTAAGAGGAATGAAGTTACAGGAGAATGGAGAAAGTTACACAACGCAGAGCTGCACGCATTGTATTCTTCACCTGACATAATTAGGAACATTAAATCCAGACGCTTCAGATGGGCAGGACATGTAGCACGTATGGGCGAATCCAGAAATACATATAGAGTGTTAGTTGGGAGGCCGGCGGGAAAAGACCTTTAGGGAGGCCGAGACGTAGATGGGATGATAACATTAAAATCGATTTGAGGGAGGTGGGATATGATTGTAGAGACTGGATTAATCTTGCTCAGGATAGGGACCAATGGCGGGCTTATGTGAGGGCGGCAATGAACCTCCGGGTTCCTTAAAAGCCAATAAGTAAGTAAGTACTTGGTTTTTCCGATGTGTTTGTACAATAGGCCTATTGGCAAAAAAAACCAGACCGACCTTGTAGCCCGTTTCAGAGCCTTGTTCACTCCAGAGCACGATAGACTGGTAACTAAGAATTTCGTGGTTCGAATCCTGCCTGGGAAAGAAACTTTTTTCTGTTCCTTATTCATATTTATTCCCAATACTTTTGGATTGCTGGTAAAATTCATGTTCTGGGTATAATAAGTTAATTAAGTAGTAAAATATCGCTGCAATCGAAAAGTATTGGGAATAAATTTGAATAAGGAACAAAAAAAGTTTCCTTCCTAGGCAGGAGTCGAACCACGAAAGTCTTAGTTACCAGTTTATCGTGCTCTGGAGTGAACAAGGCTCTGAAATCAGCTACAAGGGTCGGTCCTGTTTTTTTGCCACTATTGCACAATGAAATGAAGTATATACCTGTTTTCATAGCTGATCGAAAACGTTTGACCGGTAGTGTTAATTTTTTTATTTTTTATTTTAGTAGGTTATTTTACGACGCTTTACCAACATCTTATTTTATTTAGCGTCTGAATGAGTTGAAGGTGATAATGCCGGTGAAATGAGTCCGGGGTCTAGCACCGAAAGTTACCCAGCATTTGCTCATATTGGGTTGAGGGAAACCCTCGGAAAAAAACCTCAACCAGGTAACTTTCTCCGACCGGGAATCTAACCCGGCCACCTGGTTTCGCGGCCAGACGCGCTAATCGTTACTCCACGGGTGTCGACGGTAGTGTCAAAGAAAAGCAATTTATATAATGTGATTATCGATTTTAGCCTGAAGGCATTCATCGCATCCCCATGAACTTCATACGTAGTCATTAATTTATTTGACAACGTTAAATTCGTGTACTATAATGGGTATAAGTTAATCGCTTGGCATTTGTCAGATATCTATGTAAGTGGACAGATATAGGCTACTAATGACATTTATTACTGTACTGCGTTAGTTAATAACAGTATTCTACTCATGGCAGTAACGAGTGGTCTCAAAGGTCTCCTATATTTCTTTATTTAGTGTTAGACGTTTTTTCCATCTGAAATGGGATACCGCATGCAACATAAGTATGTGAAGATGTATTAAACAGATTTAATTTAGACACGTGTCATAAAATAGCAATATTTATTTATTTATTTATTTATTTATTTATTTATTTATTTTATTTAACCTGGTAGAGATAAGCTCATCAGACCTTCTCTTAATCTTTACCAGGGGATTACAACTACAATATTAAGAATACAATTACAATATTGTAATTACAATTAATATTAAATTTACAAATAAAATAAAAATCAAGGTACTAAAAGATTAACTGATTAATTAAACCTAGACCAGGGCCGGGCACATTGCATGATTCTGAGAAATGAGCGCTGTGTGCTTAAAAGAGGGGGTCTTCCGAGCGCTGTGACGTATGCATACTGTACGTCATTCAGTGTCGGTGCAGTGGTGACTCTGCAGTATGATAGCGAACTTTGAAGACGGAGCTTCCCCTCATACACTAAAGCGTCCCGCTACTCCCAATGCTTTTAATGTATCATGGGAGGAGGAGTTCTTTTTCGCAGAGAGTAGTGGATTAGCAAAGTGTTTAATTTGTCATAAAACACTTCAACTGATTAAGAAGTTCAATATCCGACATTATTCTTTAAAACATGCTACTGAATATGCCAAATATATTGCTAATGAACGCCATAAATTAATACAACTTAAAGAAAATGTTTCTCAGGTACATTATATTAGAGTATCTATTTGATATTTACATTGCATTATAAGTTATACATTTAGTAATATATAATTTTAAATTACACAAGTATTACAGTATGTTATATCATAGTATAGTATATTACAGTTCATGATATATCATACTTGTGGCTTGTGCAGCAAATGCTGCAAACTAAGTTCATTAGACGTTCAAATAAACATTTTTCAGATTTATTTTCAATGAAGAATACCAGACATTCGGAAGGTTATTTGCTTCCATAATAATGAAAGATACTCTCTCTCGAGCCAATACTGAAGAGAACCACGCATATAAATATCTACACCACACCGCCATTAATTATACGAAAAAGACCCAACCCCACTTGTTTAATAATTATAAAAATATTTGATTTTTAATAATAATATTATTTTACGTAAGTTTTATAGTTTTCAGTAATAATATACTATATATAGGTACTATATAGCCGCCACTCAGTAAAATATAGAAATCAAAATCTAATGTAAGTTGTTCTCTACATCTACTTATATAACCCCAAAACGTTTTACTTTCATATCATCAATATAGCATTAATATGTATAATTAATGAAAAATAGTCACATCATTGCATTAACTACAATAATATTTCATTTCTAATGGTAATAATGTCATCAAACCACCTCAAGTTTTTAATATCCAATACACAGCTGTACCCAGAATATTACACACCACAGAATCGAACCTGTAAATTATTTTTAGTAAGTTAAGTTTTTAATAACCAATTTAATTTGAGCTCTAATTATGTCAGCATTCTTGCAGATCATGGCCTTCGTGTAATATTGTCTACTGTAGTATGTTTTTGTTTTATTCTGAAATGCAACACGGCCGACTTGATGCTCGCTTTGCTTCCCCTTTACAAAAAAGCGAAGGGTATATCAAGTCGGCCGTGAATGCTTTTAGCTAGTTCTCAAAACTGACGACAGATGGATTTTGGAAAATAGGAAAATTATGTTTAAAAATTGACATTTCACTGAAAACTACTACTTTTCCGAAAAACTTTGGGTTCCAAGCTTCAAAATGAGAGGCCATTTATTAAAATCCGTTCAGCCGTTTTCCCGTAATTTCCATTACCAGTTCAAATTATATATATAGATTATAGATCATGAACTGTAATATACTATACTATGATGTATCATAATATTTGTATAATTTAAAATTATATATTACTAAATGTACTATAATAACTTATAATGCAATATAAATATCGAATAAATACTGTAATATAATGTACCTGAGAAACATTTTCTTTAAGCTGTATTACTTTATGGTCATATATCATATCATATCATATCATATCATATCATATCATATCATATCATATCATATCATATCATATCATATATCATATCATATCATATCATATCATATCATATCATATCATATCATATCATATCTTATAGGATATTATATTATATAGTATATAATATACATACTAGGTTCAAAAAGTTCCCGGAATTTGCTAGTATCATAGAAACAACGTACCTTAAACACTATTCTACAGCATTCCCTTCAAAATAGTTGCCTTCCGCAACAACACACTTTTTCCAACGCGTGTAGAGTTCCTGGAAGCAGGCCTGGAAGCCATTTTGTGAAACCCGTCTTAATGCTCTCGTCGCGTTTGCGATAACCTCTTCAGATGACTTTTCAGACGGGGAAACAGAAAGTAATCAGGTGGTGAGAGATCAGGAGAGTATGGTGGGTGATCCAAAGCAGTTATGTTGTGCCTGGCAAGAAAATTCTTTACAATAATTGCGCGATGAGCAGGTGCATTGCCATGCATAAGGAACCAGTTGTTTTCTACCCACTTTTCTGGACGTTTCCTTCTGACTGCGTCCTGGAGGCGACGGAGGATTTCTACGTACAATTCTTTCGTTACAGTACGATCTTCTGGAATGAACTCATGGTGAATGAGACCCTGAGAGTCGAAGAAAACTTCCAACATAACTTTGCCTTTGGAAGTGTCCCTAGGAAATTTTTGCTTCCGAGGAGATGTTTTCGATTTCCACTCAGATGACTGTCGTTTAGGGACTGGGTCGTACAAGTTTCATCCACCAGCAATAATTTTGTTTAAGAAATCACCATCTTCATCAGCCATACTGATCATGTCCCCAACAAGAGTCATTCTTGTTTCTTTCTGTTCTGCCGACAACATTTTCGGAACTAACTTCTGAGACACGTAATGCATGTTGAGATGCTTGTGAAGAACATTGTGTACACTTCCGACTGATATTCCGACCTCTGCTGCTATCTCTTTTATGGTTTTACGTCGGTCGTCCCTCACAACATTACGCACACGCAGAGCGATTGCTTCATTTGTTGCAGTTGTTGGTCGGCCGCTGCGTACGTATCGCGGCCACCAGAAAAGCGTTTATGCCAGGCAGACACTTGAGTTTTTTTCATTGCTGCTTCGCCATATGCTTCTTCCAACAATCTTCATGTCTCTGCAGGAGTTTTGTGTAACAAAACACAGAACTTGATGTTTGTACGTTGCTCTGTGGACATAATTACAAAATGCGACGAACAAACAAAACACTATGATAAACAATTGCCTACAACTCAAAACCAACAATCGCCATTATCAACAAACTTTAAGGAAATGACATCATGAATGTCACCAACAAAACAAATGTATAATATCCCTTGTTATATATTAATACGAAAAATGGTAGTCAAATTCCGGGAACTTTTTGAACCCAGTAGTATTATATTATAGTATATTATATTAATAAAAGCTAGAGGGTTTATTGTAAAAGTTAAGAAGAGAGAAGCATATTCAATAATATTGAAACGAAATACTAACATAAGAAAGAAAGCCACCGTCAAAACTCAGTCGGCTAAGGTGCTTGCCTATCGATCTTATGATACAGCCTGTATCTCCAAAATGTGTATGCTTCTTTCTACATGAGCGATGCCTTCTAGCAGCACACTCGTCTGTGTATACAACAGGTATATACTGTACAGTAGTATATAAATACGGACGCAAACTATCACAGAATTGTATCATTCATTCCAGTTTTTAAAAGTGCACTTCTGCTGTATCCAATTGCAATAAATGTTTAATCTGCAATTGTCGGCATGCAAATATAGATTTGCAACACGGAAGACTTAGTTGGCAATTGGAGCGAGTCCAATTACAACGATGTGTGCCTTGTATTAATTTGCGCCACCCCTGTAATTAAGCAACAAAATGGCGAGCGATGTAAAGTTACTCTCAGTTCATTTAGATGATTTCCCACACTGATTGATTGACCATTTAAATCACACAGTACATGATTAAATACTAGCTGCTCTACTGCGATATCAAACAGCTACACAATGACATGCCACGCTTGATATGTCCGTGACACTTCGGGCTGTCTGAAGGTATGTGTCATTGCTGAAGAGTGTCATCATAATATTTTGAGGTAAATGATCACTATATAGGCCTATTCTACAGCTATAATATTTACCGTTATGAAATAGTAATATGCGTTACAAGAGCGGTATGTTGAAGTTTTCATGTGCGAGGAAAACTTTGAAAAAGCGAAACGTAGTTGAGCTTTTTTAATTTCCGAGAATTGAAAGAAAACATACCGCTCGTGTATCGTACATTATTTTGTGCGAAGATCGTTTATTACATACCTGAAAGAGGAATTTCTAATTAGTTGCAATGAAATCTTCATCTTGGTTTCTGTTCAATGACGGCAAATTTGCAAAACAAAAATATCTATCTTCAACATTGTTGCTTTAAAATGTTTTCTGTGTTTACTATAATCCAGCAGGCCGTGATATACGTCTGTCTTTTTTTCCCCCCAGTGTATGATGAGTCTGGAATCTTGTTGGTTTTTTCACGGCTTCCTCAATGTTACTTGCAACACGAATGCAGTAACTTTAGTGGAGTTGTAGAGTTTACTTAATTTTTGCAAATATTTAAAAACAATAATTAACAGTGCAATTTAGGTGAAATTGCAGTGGTAAGTTTCCAATTTATAATTATTACTATATTGAACGTCTCTAAAAATAATATGTTAAAAGCCTAAAGCAGTAAAATTAATATGTCACTTAAGCGGTAAGAAGAGGAAAATTGTTGTGTGTGTTAGGTTGTGAATACTGAATGTGGAATTTTAGACTTTCCGCGGATTGGTTTTGTGCGGAAACCACGCAAATACGCACGATCTCGCACAAAGGAATGTTTCATTGCATATTTTATCTCAGGTTCAGCACCGAAATAGTTACAACTAACAGCCTTATTTACTTACTTACTTACTTACTTACTTACTTACTTACTTACTTACTTACTTACTTACTTACTTACTTACTTACTTACTTACTTACTTACTAGCTTTTATGGAACCCGGAGGTTCATGCCGCCCTCACATAAGCCCGCCATTGGTCCGTATCCTGAGCAATATTAATCCAGTCTCTATCATCTTATCCCACCTCCCTCAAATCCATTTTAATATTATCTTCCCATCTATGTCTCGGCCCCCCTCCAGAGGTCTTTTTCCCTCCGGCTTCCCAACTAACACTCTATATGCATATCTGGATTCGCCCATACGTGCTACATGCCCTGCCAATCTCAAACGTCTGAATTTAATGTTCCTAATTATGTCAGGTGAAGAATACAATGCGTGCAGTTCTGCGTTGTGTAACTTTCTCCATTCTCCCGTAACTTCATCTCTCTTAGCCCCAAATATTTTCCTAATCACCTTATTCTCAAACACACAACTAACAACCATCATCAATAATTTTTCATAGTAATTTATTTCGCCTTTCTTTCCTTCCTATCATATTATTTAATCTCTCATTATTTCTTTCTTTCTTCCTGCCCTACTCTTTTTCTCTTTCATTTATTTTTTCTCATTCCAGTTTTCCTTTCCTTTGTTCTTCGATCTATTTATCTTTCCTTTTCTTCTCATTTTTAATTTAATGATTTTTCCTCTTTTCTTTCTTTCTTCTTTCCTTTTTTTGATTTCTTTATTTCATCCATGCGTGTCTTTCATTCTGATGCTCTTTTTTTTTACTTGGTCATTTAACGACGCTGTATCAACTACAAGGTTATTTAGCGTCGATGGGATTGGTGAAAGCGAAATGATATTTGGAGAGAAAAGGCCGAAGATTCGCCATAGATTACCTAACATTTGCCTTACGGTTGGGGAAAACCTCGGAAAAAAGCCAACCAGGTAAATAGCCCAAGCGCAACTCCGGATCGGCAGGCAAGCACCTTAGCCGACTGATGAACGGCGGAGGCTGTATTGCTCTTAATTATGCAGTATAGTATCTTTTCTGTGTGCCCCTATTTTATTTCTCTCCATCTCTCTTCATACTTCCTTCGTTTCTTCATATTTCGTCTCATTTTTTCACACTTTCTTCGTCTCACTCTATCTTCCTACTTTCTTCGTCCAGTTCTTTCTTCCTTGCTTCTTCGTTCCATTCTTTCTTTCAACTTTTTTTCGTCTCATTCTTTCTCTTACATTTTCCTTTCTCTCTTCCTTTTTCCTTTCTCGTTATCTCTTCCTCTTCCGTCTCCTACTTTCTTTCTGCTTTTCTTTCGTCTTATTAATTCTTCCTCATTCGTCTCATTCATTACTTTTCGTCTCATTATTTCTTCATACTTCGTCTTATTCATTCTATTCATTCTCCTAACTTTTTCGCTCTCTTTCTTCCCTTTTCCTTCATCTCATTTCTTCTTCCTGTGTTTTCGTCATATTCTTTCTTTCTATTTTTTCTTAAAATTCTTTCTTACAGTTTTCTTCTTCTTCCCACTTTGTGAAATTCTTTTCTCTTTCTACCTTTCTGTCTTCGTTTCTACTTCATCTCATTTTTCTGTCCATTTCCGTCTCATTCTTTTCTCCTGTTTCTCTTCCCTCTAATTTTCGTTTCCGTTTTATTTTGTCTCATCCTTCCTTCTTCTTTTCTCATTTTCAGTCTTGCTTTCTTTCGTTTTATTCTTCTTCTTACTATTCTACATTACATTCTCTCTTATTCTTTGTCTTTCTATCTTTCTGTTTTCCTTTGCTCTATTCTTTCTTCATTTCTTTCTCCTAATCTTCTTCATTACCTTCTGTCGTTTCATTCTATCTGTAATCTTCATTTCATTCATTAATTCTTCATTTTAACCATGCGTGTCTTTCGTTCTGATGCTCTTCATTATACAGTAATTGGCTCTATAATTTCCGCTATTTTCCTTTCATTACAGAACGTATTTGTCTCATTAGATATCTAACACACAGTTACATTACTGTTTGCTTTGTGATGTTTGCGTAATAGGCAGAATTGACACTATGGACACATAGTGGGCGGATCGCAGAATGTGTTTAAGTAGTGAACTGCAAATGGAGATATTAAGTACATTACGCTCACCGACTAATATAAGAATAAATTCCCTTTAGTGACCATTTGAAACGAGCTTGACAAGATTGCTTTCTTTTCACTTAACGTCGGAGGTAATGCCAATCTTCAAAACATCATTGGTGCAATTATAGACATTTCGCTAGCCCGCGCTACGAGCGTGCTAAACTAGCCCCGGCTATCGACTGGTTACTTGTACAGGAGTCATATCATATCATATCGCTAACACTGGTTTATGAATACGAAAAACGTTAGTTCGCTGATCATCTACCGGAAACCCTCGCTAAGAATGTCTACGCCCCTATGTGTTTCGTATCCTATCAGTGACGTAAAGGTTCTTAGTTTAAATCTATATTAAATGAGAAATTTCTGTCCTCAATATGAGTACAGTCTCTCACAGCTAGAAAACTCGCATCATGTGCTCTTACACCGCCATCTGTATTTAATTTCAACTTCGTTGTCTCAAAGCAATTAAAAATAAACTGGAAACTTTCGCAAGCTATTTAAGTAAATAAATATAATATAACTTCCTTAAAAATATATTTATTTTAATATGTACATATTAGTCTACAGAATGTAATCTACTTATATAATATCTTCATATTCGAAATATACTTGACTGAAAATATGAATATAACTTAATGTATCTTGTTAATGGAAATAAGTAAATTGTTCTTGTTAAAATAAAAAAGCATATTAAATAATAACGCGAACATATTATAAAAGTCGTATTTACATGTTTTTAAAAAACTAACCTCAGAAAAATAGCTTTCTCTCTCGTCATGTTTGCTAAAGTCCTCCGAAAACGATATAATTTCGTATCAGCATTTCTTTTGCAGCCTAGTGTACAAATCATCAAGCAAGCAAGCATTTTCATTTACTAGTTACTACGGACTTGATTGCTATGCACTATGTAGCTTTGGATCATAACTTCTGACGTCACATCCGGCTATTTAGTCAACTATCTATTTCCCTTCAGCTGTAAATGCAGCTTTGGGACACGGTCTTGGTTTATTTCTTCCATTATTACATGCAGGAAAAACTTAAGAAATTCATCAAAATATCCTTTTCATCAAATTGACTTATTGTCTTTTTACAATGGCCGATTAGGCTATAATTACAAGTCGTCATCGTCACCATTAATAAACCTTCCGGTTTTAGTCAATGGTTTGTGATGGGGATTTAAGAAGGATTCATAATTCATTGAATACTACGATGAAAGTATATATATACAGGATGTTTAAAAAATACGGGGCATAATTTCAGATATGTATTTACCACATGTAGACAATCAAAATAGTTCATTACAACATGTGTCCGGAAATGCTTTATTTCCGAGTTATGGCCTTCACAACATTGAAATTCACCGGAACGTTTTTCTTTCCGCAGGTCGTTGCCGTTAAAGGAGACATTAAGAGGGCACTCTGACAGTTCATTCCGAGGCGAAGGTCACATTCAGTACTTGGCTCGAAGGTTTCCTGATCGATGGATAGGTAGAGGTGGCCCAATTGCTTGGCCTCCACGCTCACCTGATCTGAACCCTCTCGATTTCTACTTGTGGGGCCATTTAAAATCATTGGTTTATTCGTCTCCGGTGCCTGATTTGGAATCCCTTTCGAAATCGAATTGTGGCATGATCTGAGGACATACGCAATACTCCTGGAGTTTGGGATCGTGTTCGCAGGTCAATGAGACGTCGATGTGAGGTCTGTATTCAAGCAGGAGGTGGACATTTTGAACATCTTCTGTAATGACAACGGCCTGCGGAAAGAAAAACGTTCCGGTGAATTTCAATGTTGTGAAGGCCATAACTCGGAAATGAAGCATTTCCGGACACATGTTGTAATGAACTATTTTGATTGTCTACATGTGGGAAATACATACCTGAAATTATGCCCCGTATTTTTGAAACACCCTGTATATATATATATATATATATATATATATATATATATATATATATATATATTAGTGGCTTGTAGCAGCAACTGCTGCTTGATAGAGATTGAAAATCACAATAAAATTCCAATACACAAAGTCCCACATTACTGATATTATTCATGACCTTCAAAAAACCTAACACAGTTGTATTAATAAGTCAAATGAAGATGAGATACATTACGTGAACCACGGCCTTCTGCACAACACTACGAAATGAACTGCAAGATGTCCTACGGTATACGTTTTTGCTGCAATGGACGCATATATTTTTTTTTGCCATTTTTACATCGTAATATGTAGGCCTAATACTGTCTTCATGCATAATTTCACTTCTTGAAACGCTGTTACAAACAGCATTTTCTAAATAGTCGTTTATGATTTCTTAATGCAGTTACAGTTCTAAGTTCCACCACATTTTCTTAGTCGACCAGCTACACTCATAATAATGAACTAATCAAGAAGAACTAAATTCACACGTAACAACACTATTACTTTTTAAGTAATGGCAGATAGAGAGATAGAGAGAAACTCATCCGGCCTTAATTAAGGCTGACCACAAGGATCCGGAAATGAATAGCAAACAAATACAATTAATTAAATATGAATAGTGCTATAAAATAAAGTGTGATAATTAAGCACCATTGATTATCAATTGTAAAATAAAATCTTAGAAGATGACTAAATTATACTGATAAAAAAGATTTCATTTAAAATTAGCATATCCTTAATTATGGCCTTCTGACTGGTATAAATGAAATTGTATAATCTGCAAGGAATCTTTTAGAATTTGCGAGATTATTTTTTGAATTTCAAAAGATGATATTGATAATTGTTTTAAAAAATGATATGTAAATTTTGGTAAAGAACTCCGAGCACCAAAAAATAAACCTGTCACTGACCAATTGAGGAGAGGGATGTTATACTTGGCACTAAGGTAGGGAATACAAGGTTCATAAATGGCCCTCTTTTCCTGATCAACCTGATGAGCTTGGTTTAGATCTCTCTCCATGCGTATAGTTGGATCTATGATAATAGCCTTTTGTTGTTGCCTGTTTATTGCTATTATATCCGCTCTTCTGTGAGAGTCGTCTTCAGAAATGCAGTGGACCTCTTCATGAACTTCCCAACCCTTGTTCCGAAGAAGACAGGCGATAGCTCCACGGACTCTATGATGCCTGTTGTTACGCAATAACTCTCCTTTCCGACAAAAGCCCAACACGTGGCCAAGAGTTTCTGTCTCGTTGCAGCCAAGTTGACGGCAACGGGTCGTGCTGAGAGCTCTGCCAGGAACGGAGCGCACTGCAGTAAGGTTGCAGGACATCTTGATTGCATTAATATATTCTGAAGACGACAAATTCTTTTTGGTGCTGACCCATGAATTGGCTCTTGGATATTCTTCATAGATGACTACACCTTTCCCCTTATGAGGCAACTGACACCAGGAGTCAAACGATCTCTTTCGCAATTCATCACGTAGATGTATTCCAGTTGTTCGAGGTGTTATGTTGGCTTCAGGAATTTTCAGGCGCTTGAGAGCAGTAATATATTGAAGCACGAAAATAAAACGTGACAGTTGAAATATGAACAAACCATTGTTACGGTATCGAGCTCTCGAAAAGCATGATATTGTGACGTCAACATCTCGTATGTACAGAAGGTTTCGATAACTACATTTGTGAACGTTTTAAGGAAACCCGATGTTTGAAATTTCATTGTTTGAAACGTAGCCTTTTCTATACACAAAGCCCCACATTATTGACGCTATTCATGACCTTCAAGAAACCTCAAAAAGCTGTATTAATAACTCAAATTAAGATAAAGTACATTACGTGAACCACGGCCCTCTGCAAACACTACGAAACGAACTGTAAGATGTCCTACGGTATACGCTTTACTTCGGCGGTGGTACATATTTTTTAAATGTAAAGCTTTTTATGAACTTCGCTACAAACCATTTAGATTTTCCCGCAATATTAATATTATTAGCAAAGCTCGGAACTTGGGGACTTGTGTGTCGTGTGCATGAGTAAGGTTACAGGTACAACGTACACAAAGCTCACTCTGCAAGTGCTCAGGGACAGTCGTGTGTACTAAGAAAGTGGTCACATCGAATGACAGGAAGACGGACGAGGAAACTGTGTCGTGTCGAAGCCAATGACATTCGGATAATTAATTAGAGGTAAACGGTCTGTTTGAAAATAAGAAAATACGTATTATTCGAATGGGTATTGTATACGTTTGAAAATATGTTTCTAAAAATTTAGGTACAGAATTTCGTGGAGGAATTCTGAGGAGATACATTATTTTCTTCGAATGGAGATTTTATATTTTGTAACTTGTGTCAAACACAAACTAGTGATTGAAAACGGGCATTCATTGAAATACATTGCAGTCCCTTAAATCGGTGGAAAATTTGTCCATAGCCATGGATCAAGTCGTAGTGGAACCTTCTCTAGTAGTGACATAGAAATTGAAAACTATTTTCGAGACAAATTTTGGATACTTATCTTTCTCAGATACGAGATCAGCTAGCAACTACTGAAAATCGAACAGGAAACAGTGACAGTGAAAACATTCAATACTTTATTTCGGCCTAAGACTTTATAATAAAATTACAAACCATTTTCCAAATTTGAATTTTTTTTAAATTGAAGCTTTTAAAAAATAAATTTGTAAAATTATCCACGATATAATATAATATTAACAAATGTTTTTTTTTTTTACCTTTTATTTCTGTCTACTATATTCATGTTTTTATTGAATATCACTGGCTTCTCTCGAATTGTCAATTTATATTAAATGTGTATTTTTCTCTCTTTTTCTCTTTCTTCTTTATTCTTGCTCTTGTGTTGTATTTATTGCTTTGAATTAAGTTAGTTACTATATTTAGTAAAGTGTCCTTGTAAATTTTATGTTATATTATTGACTAAGACCACACCGTACACGAGCCTGGCTCTTACGGTAGTGGCTAGAAACATTTTTGTTTTATAAATGTAATTTGTATTCAGTAGGTAGCTAGTTAAAATAAATAAAATAAAAAAATTAATTTTGCTCCCGTCACTTCATGTGACGTGGAAATAAGTTTCTTTCGTTTCAAATCATGTTTAACTATCAGACGAAGAAGGTATGGGTTCGAAAATCTTCGAATGCATGTAGTCACACATTGTAATAAAATATACAGAGCAGAACTGTAAATTTGATGTATTTTGCATGTTTATATATATATATATATATATATATATATATATATATATATATATGCTATAAAATTACGTGTTTCAACCTACCATAATATTATCAATATGTTGTTCCAGCCAGGAACCACTTTTATAGCAGACCTTACAGTACCTCTGTGCTGGAAGCGGGAGTTTGTTGACATTGAAGTCCGGTCGCTTAGCCACGTTCAAAGACACAAGTCCCCAAGTTCCGAGCTTTGATTATTAGCTTCCGATAGAGACATCACACAACCTCACAGGATGTATAGTTTTCATAAAATTTTCCGCCACACTTCAAATTAAATATATATATATATATATATATATATATATATATATATATATATATATAAGGTCCTTTTTTAAATAACCAATTATTGATAAATAGATTTAACATAAATATATTTTACTGTTAGACCTGATTAATATAAACTTCATTGCAGTTAGAGAATGGTTGCTACATATTTATGAAGTTATGATATACAAATGGTACATTTTCAATAAGTGTAGCATATTTTCATTGGACCTTTCCCCATTCCTGAACTCTCAGACCAAACAAGTGGGAACCCTGCAGTTACGGCCGCTGTCACAAAGACCACATCAAACGCTGGCACGAACCGCTGGCTACACAACTCTCGATACCGGAAGTACTACGCTTTGTTATCAGAGCATCGTTTTTAACTTCCGGCCATTTCACAGCTGTAAAATTGTTGGATACTTTAAACCCTCAATTTTGATTGTATGTTTGAAATCCTATACAGAGTACTTTGTTTGGTAATGAAGGTCAATGGATGTGGGCGTTCTGCTTAATCATACCTTTAACGACATACGTAGTCTGCTGCCATATAAACTCCAACAAAAAAAAAGTAATACATAGAATAGTAATAGCGAAAATGTCTTGGTTTACTCAATACTTATATATTATTTTAATGTACCGAAGTACATATGATATTTCCATGCAGATATTCTGCGTCATCATACGATGAAAGAGTAATGGAACGGAGAAAAATTCTCTCCGGCACCGGGATTGGACCCGGGCTTTCAGCTCTACGTGCTGATGCTTTATCCACTAAGCCACACCGGATACCCATCCCGGTGTCGGACAGAATCGTCTCAGTTTAAGTAAATCCCGGTGCCGGAGAGAATTTTTCTCCGTTCCATTACTCTTTCATCGTACTCAATAATTGTCACAAAAGAATTAATCAGAATATATATTTGCGCATTTCGTGACAGGGAATCAAAACTCCTGCTTAATTTGATGTTAAAAACTGGTCATTAAGTGAATTTCCAGCCGAATGAATAAAGAATTTTCAACATTTACTATAGAGGTTAGTAGTCTCCCAAATATACTCTACATTTGAGGTAAAACAAATTGTGGCTGGCGTCATTCGTTCTGAAAGAAAGAAAAAAAGAAAGAAAAGTGTTAATGATTGATTAAATGGCAAACTTACTAGTGTTAATTATATAAGCACGTGTGGCTTACAGCTGTTTCGGTGTATACTGTACACCATCATCAGAGCCTACTAGATCTCGGCGTCATCTCGACATCGCTGCCTGTTGTAGGGGTGCGTTTGTGTTTTGGAAAGTGGAGTCAAATAGTGTGTGTGTTCTGAAATTGATCTGTGTTATGAGAATTTGATTAGGATGTGTTTTAGTGTGTCTGTATATTTCATATTGTTCTAGTGTGTTGAGCTTTTGGTTTTTGGGTTGTATGTGTAAGATTTCCATGTCTGTATTTATGTTATTGTATGTGTGGTCAGCATATGTGTTCGGCATATGTAGTTGTATTGTGTCCTCTGGTTATTGCTTTAATGTGTTCTTTGTATCGAGTTTGGAATGATCTGCCTGTCTGTCCAATGTATAACTTGTAGCAACTATTACTTTTAAGTTTGTATACGCCTGTGTGGTTGTATTTATTTGTTTGTGTGTTGAGATGTCTTTGTAGTGTGTTTTCTGTTCTGTATGCTATGTTGTATTTGTTTTCTGAATGAGGATGCGATCTTGTGTGTGTTTTTGTTTTCGTATGTTAGTGTCATTTATTTCTTGTGTTCTTGTGTTTGTGTTGTGTTTTGTGTGTTTTTGTGTTTGTTGAGTTTTTGTTTTGTCTTCCTTATGATGTTCTCTATTATGTTTGGGTTGTAACCATTTTCTTGTGCTATGTATTTGATTGTGTTCACTTCTTCATTGTAGTGCTGTTGGCTCATGGGTATGTTGAACGTGTTAGTTCTACAGGGACATCATTTTATTTTTACTTCAATTTTTATTGTACCTGAGTTTTTTAATGTATTTCACTCCCACCCCTTCTACTAAGGAAGTTCCAACTCCACACAGAACCAAGACCGCAGATAGTAAGCGGTACTGAGTTACTGAGTATAGTACTTTCCAGAAATATGTTCGCGTTTTCCAGTGACGAAAGAGCTTTCAATACTGAATCATATTTTCGCACAGATACTGTCCGTTTGCCTACGTTTGATTTCCCCCACCTGCTTCTGCTCGCCCCTCTGTAAAAGCTGGGCTGTCTTAGCTCTTTTCTGAAAACATTAATTTCTCTTAGGAATTGGACGTTTACGTAATATTATACAGCTGTTTAATTTAACTTAAATAAAAGGGCCTCGTTAAGTAATTAACTGTCACGTGATTTCCTCCCTTTCTACAATCCTGCGGCATAACCACTTGGACGGACAGTAGATAGCATGTCTGAGTAATTTTATATTTTCGGGTCGGGCAGAAGTGAAGATTGAATTCACAGTACGTAGAGTAGGTACAGAATTATTTCAACATGAGTTACTAGTACGAAGGACGAAACTGGCAATTGGAATTAGATGCAGTAGTCTATAGTGCGATAATATGCACAAAAGAACTGAAGCCTGTATCGAAATGAATGGCCACCATTTTCAAAATTGTGTTTAAATATTCATATTATGATTATTTTTCAATTTAACTTCTTTCTCTATATTGTACGCTAATGTGCTGTAGACAGTATAATATACACTGCATAATGAATACGTTCGCATGGATAACTCACTTCGTGAGTAAAAACACTTATTCTTAATACAGTACTGTACTTTGATTAAAGAAAAACCTAATGAAAATTATCAAACTCAAAATCGCGATATTTCCTAGTTTACGTAAATGGATGAACTACTTTTCTTCCATCCTATACCTAGTAGAGTGATTTGTGTTTTACGCCAGTATCATCGAACTCCAGTCTTGGAGGGGGGGGCAAGCGGTGTTTCCGGTTCTCTAAAGGTATAGACAGGTTAATATTAAAAATGTTAGTAAAAATAAAATGATGTCCCTGTATATAAATCACTCGTACAACACTGGACACTTATTTATGGCACTATCGTGATTTTGGGTGTTTTTCTAATGCGCGTGCTTAGATGCAATCTTAGTGAATCAAAAGAAATCTTTCTGTGAAGGATTTTGTACAGAATTGGTCTATGAACGCTAACTTTATGTTCGTACGCTCTGGGATAGAATATGGTCTCTACATACGTACGTATCATCATGCCATAATCTCAAATCGATTATTGGTTTGGTTAAATGGATGAATGGATGTATTACAGTAAAAGAAACTCAACAGTAATAATCCATTTATATGGATTCATTATGCTACCTATAACATTGAATAATAATAATAATAATAATAATAATAATAATAATAATAATAATAATAATAATAATAATAATAATAAAGCGTTTACAAGCTATATAATCTTTCTCCTGTTGACCATATTTGATCAGAATCTTAACGAACACACTGTACAAGTAGCGGGCCTGTCTATCAGTGGTTATCACAAGGAAAAGCTACTGCTTTAGCAACATAGGAACAAATCAAGAGCAAAGCCATTAATCTGTCACCATTTTCCCTGCGGAAATCGAACTGGGTGTTGCATTTGTAGATGGAAATAGTACCACTTGGATCAGAGCCTAACTCTTTCTTTTCGTGTGAAATTAAATGAAAAATTTTCAACATTGAAAAAGTTCCAACTTTAATACAGTACATCCTGCACTCTTCTATTGGATGGAGTTTACGTCTGATCGGTCTCAGTGTATTTTCAGAGTAAGTAATCGACGTTGAAAACTCAGTGGGCATGATCGTAAAGCTTTGCAGATCAATACCAAATACGTCATTGTTATCATGCAGCTAACGACGGCAGTGTTTTGCCTTTGACCTGTTGCAAAGCTTCTTGCGCAGAATTTTGCTGTGTTAGATGCATTCGCATCTGTTACATTAATTATTTTAAACCTTACGAATATGATGCACTTGACATTTAAGTATTGTAAAGATAATTGATCTGCTGTAGTCTTTGTCTTCATAATAGCCTAAATTTTCCAATATGAAATTAATTTATGCGGCTTAATCAGTAAATTGAAAGTTTGCCATTACCCTAGTCAGTGAATTATTTGAAGCAACAATTCTTGACTCATATCACTTCCCTTCTATTTAGGAAAGATAATTTAAGCAATCTGAACACGTGTGTTTCTCCCGGCCTTTGTTAGTATTCAGATTGCTAGTTCGAGCCAGGATTTAAATTGTCAGGATTGAAGCTCTTCTGCTTGAAGGGGTTTCACTTCGTTTAGAATGACGCGTTCAACGTTAAGGCAGACATTCCTCCTTGAACCCATGATTGTAAGCTCCACGCAGTCCAATTTTCCTTTGTTCTAAATTTCCGAGTAATCGAGATGATTGTAACTTCTACAACTGGAAGGAAGGTCATTTTTTTATATTTAATTTGGAACTTATAGTACTCTATTGGTAAAATCCATGCAATATATGAAGAGTCACTGCAAGAATGATGGATGTCACTTTCTTTCGAAAATGAACCGAGACTTTTAATGCATAGCTTGAGACATATAGAATGTGCATAGAGAGTTATATGGCATTAACACTGATAGTCATTGTCCAGTAATGATCGGAAAATCTCAGTTAAGCTTTGAGCGCTAAGCATTTCAAACGTTCAATTGCTTCTCCTGAAAAATATATTCCAAATGACATCCATCATTCTTGCAGTGCACTCTTCATATTTAATAGAACAAATATAGGCCTAATTGTTGTCATTTCCGTACAGTCTTTTCTAGAGATGGGAACGATATATCGGTTTTTACGAAATACCGATATTTTCGTTTCGATATAGCGATATATCGATATCGAAATTTTGATTCAATATATACACTATATAATATATCGATTTTTTCAAAATTTATCGATTTTTTTGTGGAATTATTATCATTATCAACAACAACAAAATCCACACTAGACAACTCCGATAATTCCCGAGAGATGGCGCTAATGAAGGTAGACAGTTACGTAATTGTGCAACCTCACTCAATACCTTGTTCTAATTGGCTGGATTGGAATTCGAATTCAAACTGTTTAATATGCAGCACCAAATTCAAAATGCAGCGTGTGCGAACGTGAGACAGACGGGAGGTTTATCTGCTACTGTTTTAATATTGTTATTAATGTTCTCCAAGGCAGGAGAGCAACTCCCACCCTGAAAGGGAACCGTCTGACCTCAAAACGGATATCAAAACTTTTATTTCTATATTCTGAAATGGAAAGAGAAACGAGAATTTAATACCGATGTGACATTTGTTTACGGCTGTGATTTCTAGGCACAACCTAGTGCTGACATTCTGTTTTATTCTATCTTTTAGTGCATAAAACTTCTATCCCTATAATCATCACCATTGTTGTTTGGAATGTTGGAGTGTAACAGTAACTTGCAGTGGGAACTTACTATAGAAGGATTGTATCAAATCAACTGTGAAGTTTGTTAAAACTTGTAACATTCGAAGTACGGTTTACTTACATTTAAAAATAATTACAAGTTCTGTTTACTTACATTTAAAAATGATTACGTTGTTATGTAGAAAAAAGCATTATATCTGTGTCCTGGATTGAATCCTATATTAATATCAGAATAATTGAATCGTGTTCCAATATCAAATACTCAACCATGTAGAGTTCACTTAACTCTTTCCCACTATATTTTTTAAGCTACCTTGCCTCCATCATAATTTTTATTTAGGTTATGGTATTGAAAATGTATTATTTTTGTTACAATTTTACATTAATGCTTTTGACTGTTATGACGTTAATTTCAATGGTAAATAGGAATATTAAAATTTAAGTAATTTTATTGTAATACAATAAATGTACGCCTAAAAATGCAATTTGCTTACGGATTAGCCATATATCGATAATCGTTCGATATATCGATATATTTTCTGCGATATATATCGTTTATCGAAATTAGGTTTGCAATATATTGCAATATCAATATATCGGTATTTAATTGATTTCCTCCATCACTAGTCTTTTCCCATTTAATTAATTGCAACAGTCTATATGTCATCCTTCTCCGTCCAGAAATTCAGTGTTGCCAGTTCAGGGATTTTCCCATTAGATCTAGCGTTTTTCATTGTTAGTTAGCGGGTAAAATTTATTAAATTTATTTTGCTCATATAGTGATTTAGACTATTTTTTAACACTCACAGCGGTAACATAATCTTATTTTGCATTGACAATATAGCAATTTAGCGGTTTCTGCACTGTATCTTATCTGGTTATTAAGAATCGAGTTGGCAACACTGTCCAGAATTAATAGTAATATACTTTACAAGAGCGGTATGTTGACGTTTTCATGGTCGAGGAAAAGATTGAAAAAGCGAAACGTAGTTGAGCTTTTTTAATTTCCGAGAACATGAAAACAAACATACCGCTCGTGTATCGTACATTATTTTGTGCGAAGATCGTTTATTACATACCTGAAAGACGAATTTCTAATTAGTTGCTCGTGTATCGTACATTATTTTGTGCGAAGATCGTTTATTACATACCTGAAAGACGAATTTCTAATTAGTTGCAATGAAATCTCCATGTTGGTTTCTGTTTAATGACGGCAACTTCGGAAAACCAAAATATCTTTCTTCAACATTGTTGCTATAAAATGTTTTTTGTGTTTACTATACTCCAGCAGGCCGTGATATACGTCTGTCTTTTTTCCCCCCCCAGTCTATAAATGCGAACTTAAACGGTAAGGTTATGTAATGATTTATTTTTCATTTTAATATTTTAACAATATTATTTACATAACATATTGCAGTAATAACATCCGCATCTGGAATCTTGTTGATTTTTTCACGGCTTCCTTAATGTTACTTGTATCAGGAATGCAATAAGTTTCGTGGAGTAGTAGACTTTACTTAATTTTTGCAAATATTTAAAAACAATAATTAACATTGCAATTTAGGTGAAATTGCAGTGGTAAGTTTCCAATTTATAATTATTACTATGTTAAACGTCTCTAAAAATAATATGTTAAAAGCCTAAAGCAGTAAAATGAATGTCGCGCTTAAGCGGTAAGAAGAGGGAAATTGTTATGTGTGTTAGGTTGGGAATACTGAATGTGCTATTTCACACTTACCGCGTATTGGTTCTGTGAGGAAAACAAGCAAATACGCACGATCTCGCACAAAAGAAGTTACATTGTTACTCTCAAGCTACCTCCTTGATCGTTTTGATTTTTTTTTTCTGTAGAGCTCGCATCCTATCGATTACTGTCTTAGCGTATATCGTTATCGCTTAGTGTTTGTTTTGCTATCTACATGTATTACTTACATTTATTTACACTTATTATTTACATTTTAAGTTATTATTTTCATATCATTTACACATCTCATTTACTGTGATTAACTCTTCGAATGGTATGAAAGGATCTGTCGTTCATTGATTATCATGTTTTGAATGTGACAATGTAAATACGATGACAGAACCACCTTGTGGACGATAGGTCAACAAACAAAACATGATGAATTGCCTACATGTAAATAATACAAGCAAATATTAAATGTAAATACTGTATGTAGGAAATAGATGTAAGTATTGAGTGTTGTGGCCGTCATTTTGAGCATCTGTTGTGACGTACAAAATGGTGGTTGTTACCTCAGATTTGTAAATGATACGAACGTAGATACTGGAAAAGTTGTTAACTACTCATACCAAGGAAAACAATGAGATTTACCAACTTTTTCCTGTAAGCCCTCAAAATGTAGATACAGTAAGTGATAGCGACAGACATGTTTAAGCTCATTTCTCCTTAATCTGTCTTCGCAGATCCCAAACTCTCTATGTCACCATGTTCTATAGAACACCCCTATTTCCCGTTTAATTTTTGCACGCTTTTACTGAGTCACTCTGTGTACGTATTTATGTGTTCATCAATCCTTAATATTTACAATGGTATAGCACATGTTTCAGGGACAAATATAAGGTAATTCTATAGTCCCGTCGCTCTAATTTCCGGCAGCCAATCGCGTTGCAGGTCGGCTACATTTAAACGTGTGCGCCTTTGATTCGATTCTGAAGACGTTATTCATTTCTTAAGGCTCGATAAATACTTAATATAATCGCCCGCCATTTTGGCTCTTTCGTTGGCGTTCGCAGAAAGCACACGAAGACGTGATTTGCCGCTCAATTATTTGCTCAATTACAGTGCGTTTGATTTATTATCATAGGAGCTACGACATGATAATGTTTAACGGTGTGGCAAATAGATTCCTCTTATGGTAGCTCGGCAACGAAAGAACAAAAATGGCGAACGATACTACGTACCTAGACTTTATAGGGTCTTCACTTCCTAAGACGTAAGCAAAGAGGAGGAGTCACGCCGGGAATAACAGCGTCGCGACTATAGATAGTTCATATAATATATTTGTTTATGCAGGGCTTTCATTTCAAAACTTCTTAGTCTAAATAACTAATTATTTAAATTTAATTCAATTTAAACAAAAAACATGTCAATTTAGATTTCACCTCTCACTCCCAGCCACCCCAACTTTGAAATTTCAAATGATACTTCTATGTTTTTATACTTAAATATGAAAAAGAATTCAATTGTTTATACATCTCATTTATTTGTTTTTGCATCTTTTGTTTTCTGTCGTCGCCTGGGAACCTGTATTTTTGTTATTATCAGTTGATTGTAGGATGAAAACACAGCTTATTTTGTGTAATTTCCTAAATTTAATCAATAAGGATGATTTATATTCTATCTTGAAGGGTATGAACCATTTTAAAATAGTTTAATACACAAATACAACTAATACATGAAATCCTCATAAGTTTTTGTAGCTTTATTCTCTTCAGGTCTAATCAACAATAACAACAATCCAGGTTGCCAGGCGACGATAGAAAACAAAAGATGCGAAAATAAATGAATGAAGTGTATAAACAATTGAATGCTCTTTCGAATTGAAGTACAAAAATATAGGGATGCCATTTGAAATTTCGTTGTGGGTGTTGGTTGGGATGGGGATGAAATCTAAAATGTAATTAAGCCTGGTTCCAGAATTCTCCTTTAATATCTAAATTGATGTGTTTTTTGTTTAAATAGAATTCATTTTAAATAATTAGTTACTTAGACTGGGGAGGTTTTAAATGAAAGCCCTGTATAGCTTATCCAACATATACAGAGTGGATACTAAATGCCGTCTTCGAAGATCGGAGCGTGATAGAGATATTGTGGCGATGAAATTCGAGATAGAACCGTCAAGGTATGATGATTAGTTACGGAGATATTAGAGGTAATACCCAGAAGTCAAATGAGCCAATTGTTACTTTTGATCTATAAAGCGCAGTAATTTGATAACAATAGGAGTTTTATCAGGATCCGTCTGTGCTTATCTATTTAACAAATATTATTAGTTTACAATATTTGTCACATTTATTTAGTTTTTAACGTTTTCGGCTTAATTAAGCCATCTTCAGAAAAGTTTATGCCTATATACATGAAAGTAGTACTGGTGTACCTTCAACTTCGTGTTCATGTAGGCATTATACAGGGACATCATTTTATTTTTACTAACATTTTTAATATTAACCTGGCTATACATTTAGAGAACCGGAAAAACCGTTCGCTATCCCCTTCCACAACTGAAGTTCGATGATACTGGCGTAAAACACAAACAAATCACTTTACTATGTATAGGAGGGAAGAAAAGTACTTCATCCATTTACGTAAAGTAGGAAATATCGCGATTTTGAGTTCGATAATTATTTTCATTAGGTTTTTATTTCATCATAATGCAGTACTGTATTAAGAATAAGTGTTTTTACTCTCGAACTGAGCTATCCATGCGAGCGTATTCATTATGCAGTGTATATTATACTGTCTACAGCACATTAGCGTACAGTATATAGAATGAAGTTCAATTGAAAAATAATCATAATATGGATATGTAAACACATTTTTTAAAATTGTAGCCGTTCATTTCGATAGCCTACAGGCTTCAGTTCTAATGTGCATATTATCGCACTATAGAATATTGCATCTAATTCAAATTACCAGTTTCGTCCTTCGTACTAGTAACTCATGTTGAAATAATTCTGTACGTACTCTATAAAAGAGTACCTTACGTACTGTAAATTCAATCTTCACTTCTGTCCGACCCGCACAGATAAAATTACTCAGACATGCTATCTACTGTCCGTCCAAGTGGTTACGCCGCAGGATCGTAGAAAGGGGGGAAATCACGTGACAGTTAATTACTTAACGAGGCCCTTTTATTTAAGTTATTTTAAACAGTTGTATAATATTATGTAAACGTCCAATTCCTAACAGAAATTAATGTTTTCAGAAAAGAGCTAAGACAGCCCTGCTTTTAGAGAGGGCCGTGCAGAAGCAGGTGGGGGAAATCGGAATGCGATGTAGGCAAACGAACAGTACCTGTGCGAAAATATGATTCAATATTAAAAGTTCTTTCGTCACTAGAAAACGCGAACATATTTATGGAACGTACTATACTCAGTAACTCAGTGCTGTTTACTATAAGCGGCCTTGATTCTGTCTGGAGAACAGTTGAAACTCCATTAGTAGAAGGGGTGGGAGTGAAGTACATTAAAAAACTCAGGTACAATAAAAATTGAAGTAAAAATAAAATGATGTCCCTGTATAAGTTTGCTTGACTAGCAGATACAAATTTGTAGTAATTTGAGTTAAATCTTAAGAATACAACAACGATGTGATGTGTGAGATATGTAGCTGTCCCTGAAATGGTCGAATTTCTTGGCTTCAGAGCAAGAACTGCGAAGAAAATAACTGTAGCTGGTTTGTCTTCAAGTACTGTACTGTGAGTTCTCTGTGCAATGTCCCAGTTCAAACTGACGTTACAATATGTATCTGTTTCGCTTTGTGAAGTAAGTTAATCACGTGATGTTTACATTGCGTACTTCAAGCAGGTGCCGGTTTTCAAAGCGTGGTGCGCGGCCTACTCATTTTAAGGCATTGAACTAATTCCTAGCAAACCTGTGTGCGCGATGCTTGGAGTGACAAAAGTACAATTTGGAAGTGCGGGATGTGGGAGTTACAATCTGTGGGAGTTATTTATGTGGGAGGTATATGAAGTTATAGTCTGTGGGACATGTGGGAGTTATAGTCTGAGCTTAAACACGTGCATACAGAAACTTTCCCCACGGAAATAATACTTTCCCCATTAATAATAATATTAATAATAATAATAGTAATAATAATAATATAATAACCATTATTATTTATTTATTTATTTAATCTGGCAGAGTGAGGAAAAATTGAAAGACAGATTATTGGTTCCTATATTATTTATGCATGTCTTGATGTGGTCTATAATGCACTGGTCTTCGAATACGGCTTTTAGTAATCACCCTGTATAATTAAGTGTATGGAAATTATCAACCTCATGCTTCGTATGTTTAAAATATGTTATTAAGAAAGTTTTGCTTTAATACCATACAACTTAAATAAATAATACATTCTCTACATGTCTTTACAAGATAATTAAACGTCAACGTTTTGTATTTACTCACCTAGAAGAAGTCAGTTATTTCATGCAGGCAGTCCGGGAGAATGAATGACATATTTTCCTCACACATTCTTGAACTCACCTAAAACAAAGTAAAATGCTATGAAATATAATTGTTTTTTACCATAAAATGTGTAGAGAACTTAGCAAATTACATAATTTCATAACCTTCCTATGTATCTCATCATCATGTTATTTTTTCAATCGGTAACAAAAAGAAGATTTTAATATTTCTCAGTTGATATTGTTTGAAAGACATTAATTCCATTGAAAGTTTCCCAATGCACGTGAAAAGAATAATACAAATGTATTAAACACTTCACCAAGTTTTGAAAAAAGGCTTATGTCTAGACAGTGTATGGGGGATGACTTAAGGAAAAGTGAAGTTGTTTCGTATCGGAGTATATGGCACGTGCCGCGCCGTCCGTCTTTTGTGTACCTGGCGAGTACAGCAACGTACATAACGAAGGAACCCCGGTCCACATTGCAACGCAGTGTGTGCAGTTGTGTTATCCTGCTCAAGTATTTAGTACGAGTTGAATATGTTGTGCTGATCCATTCATAATGTAGAAGTCAAAACGTTAAATTCGCTCAGAGATACGAAATGCAATTAAGAAGTATGAGAGTGACACTTTATGTATTAACGAAGACGATATCCTGTGTAATGTATGTAAAATTTAAATAAAAACCAGAACAACTCAGGCTATAGAGAAATATTGCAACAGTACATCGCACAGCAAATGCATTGAAATGAAATCTGAGGAACCATCATCATCATCATCATCATTTAGTTGTGCGGGTCTAACGACACGTGCAACATGATGCTCAGTGCAAATATTCCTCTAAATAAATTGAGTGATCCCCATTTTAGAGGTTTTCTTCAGAAATTCTCTCGATACAAAAATGTTTAAGCGATAGGCGAAGACGATTCAGCTTCGACAACTTACGAGAATATATCGTCGTTTACTGCAACGCTGGTAATTGCATCAATGATGAAGAGGACTGAACTTGCAAGGTATGTACTACAGTACGTTATTTTTCTTTTCCTTCTGACTGTACGGAGATACAGTAGCATGTTGACGTCGTTGTTTACGTTTAAAACCTGTTGAGCCAATGGTCTGAATGAAAAAAATGTAACATATAGTAAATTTGCACCTACATTCAACGATAAGTCATCCCGCATCCACTGCCTAATTATGTCTATGCACTTTTCTACAGAATGTTTTTACTAATAATAGTAAACATTGAATAAAATACTCGTCTAATTCAGGGATGGAAGCGTTAGGAATATCAGGGAAGACAAATATGACAAATATTACTCTGATATATATACTTACTTACTGGCTTTTAAGGAACCCGGAGGTTCATTGCCGCCCTCACATAAGCCCGCCATTGGTCCCTATCCTGAGCAAGCTTAATCCAGTCTCTGCCATCATATCCCACCTCCCTCAAATCCATTTTAATATTATCTTCCCACCTACGTCTCGGCCTCCCCAAAGGTCTTTTTCCCTCCGACCTCCCAACTAACACTCTATATGCATTTCTGGATTCGCCCATACGTGATACATGTCCTGCCCATCTCAAACGTCTGGATTTTATGTTCCTAATTATGTCAGGTGAAGAATACAATGCGTGTAGCACTGCGTTGTGTAACTTTCTCCATTCTCCTGTAACTTCATCACTCTGACATATATATATATATATATATATATATATATATATATATAAAACAAAAAAATTCTTCACTTTGCTCGTCAACCTGGAGTTGGTTATAAGTTCATTCAGCCAATAGAGCGACGGATTATTGGATCTCGAAAGAAGAGAAAGCTTTGTTTCTTAACATTAACATAGTTATTTTTATTCCTATCGAGTGAATTCTTCGAGTTTTATGGAAGAGAGGGTATAAGCAGTTTGCTCATGAATCTTATCACTGTTTTCCTTGCACACTGATGGAAAAGGAACAAGATCTAGCACCTTATTCCTGCCCAACCCCATGGCGTGCGGTATGGTTACGGATGTAATTTAATTGGGCTTTCTGATATAACAAGATTTCGCGTCGTTCTTTAAGGATTTTCCCTCCCATTCTTTGATTTCAGCAACTACTCCTACTAAAGAGGAGGCGGGTTTGGATCATAGACAGGACATGGAGTTTTTTAACTAACTGCGACGCTGTGTAGAGTCGATGGAAGTAGTGATATTTTAGAGACATGAATTATCTGATATTAGCTTTGAAGTTAGAGAAAACCGCAGAAGAGATCTAACCGGGTGCTATACCGAGGCGGTTCTGAGGATTCAGTTCAGTTTCTTAGTATTTTATGGATTTATTAATTTGTCCTACAGAATAATATCTGTAATATTGACAATGTTAGAGGAGAAAAATTCGCTCCGGGGATCGAACCCGGGTCCTTGGTTCTACGTACCAAGCGCTCTGACCACTGAGCTACGCCGATTCAAACCACAGCACCGGATCGAATCCTCCTCCTTCAGTGGCTCCCTTTGTGGCCTGACTCCAAGTTAGGCATATATGTTGACGTGTATCCAATGTCAACTGCCATTATACTAGGGGCGCACTCAGCTGAGTGACTTGTTGGCCGGGATTCCGCAGTTATATGCACTGGACAGTATTGCCTATTGAAAGAGATGATGCCGATACTGAAAGATCTACCAGCTCCTCAAGGACTCTGGGACACTGTTTTGAAGACATGTAGTGTGCCAAACTTAAAGAAAATTGCTGAACACATACATGCTCTTCCAATTAGCAATGCCCATGTGGGGCGAGTTTTTTTTTAAATATAGAATCTCTGGACTGACGAAAGGAAGTAATGAAGGCCAGAACTTGTAAAATCAGAACTATTGGTAAAGACGAACTTTAATACGTTCATGTAGAAAATTTTCTTTATTATACTTCAACAAACAAAGAACTATTAAACAAAAGCAAAGGAAGCAACAAGCATTCTTTTAAACAATGTTAATGTAGTGAGTATAGGGACATGTATGTCAACCCCTGTGCTTTTCAATGTGTACAGACTTATGGCATGCTCTTTAATATAGGACCACACCGCTACAACCAAATAATAACACGGAGGAAATTCTAATTGTTTAATTCAGCGTCAAAATGTAGGAAATAGAAAACGGATGTAGGTAAATTCTCATTTTAAGTAGGACTATGAATGATTGGAATGACCTACCTGCAGCGGTCTTTGAGGGCTGTCTTTCCTTAAGGAGATTCAAGAATAACTTAAAAAGTTGTGTATAAAGTGTAAATTAAAATTAAGGTGACATTTAACATTTAATTTTTTTAAGGTGACATGTATTTATTTAGCCTGACGAGTTACTCCCTTGGTTTGAATTGTAAATTATTTAAAAATATCATGTAAGAGGGTCTTAGAGTAGAAATGTTTAGCTTAAATGTAAGTCTGTTTATAAGTATGAATAAGGGTGTAATTATTTGTCTTATTTTAATTGTTGTATCAGTGAAGCTGGCAACTATTCACTGCACTGTAAAACCATAACTTCACTGACTCACCACCAGGCAATTCCGTATTCCCTTAGGGTATTCAACTGTATTCTTTTCATTTTAAAACCTACAGTACACGTTAGGGAAATGACTTTGAAATCAGTCTTAAACGACATGAAAGTGGTACGCAGTAGGAACTGTAAAGGAAAGCTCAAATACAAAAAAAAAAAATCAATACGGTCAATAACGCACAAAATCAGCTTCCGCAGGTATCATAAAATCACCATTTGTGTAGTACTTCCTTAAGGTCATTAAAGGGCACCTGCTTGAGTAATTTTCAGTCTGTTGGAACAAATTTCATGAAATTGCTCTCCGTAACCTTTACTTTTCAAGAACTAAATCTACGAATAGCTGTATCTGTAAATATTCTGACTTCGATCTCATTAATCCTATTTAATGGTTATTGACAGGCAGTAAAATATACATTTCATATTAGACACTAACCTAGTTTATTGTGATGTAATACACTAATCGATCTCTACTGTAGTAGCCTATGAGGTGTGCCTTCTTAGCGACTACCAGAGAGGGTATTCAAGTACCAAATAGTACAAGTAAGGAGGTATGAAATGTATTGCATCGAAAAAAAATTGGAAAATACAGAGTGATTTATATAGAACTGACACATTTGTTTCATTAATTGTTTCAAAACGAATTGTGCTAGCGACAACTTATTATACCTAAAATGTAGAGGAATTTTGGGAGATTATTTACCTCTATAGCAAATATTGTCCGTCGTTGTCAAATCCGGAGATCTCGGTGGCCACAGGTTCCTGGAAATTATTCGGTCGTCACATAACCGGATAAATGGAACCATGCTTCATCTGTGAACCATGTGATGGACAATATGGCAGGATTTTGCACAATGAACGTCTGAAACCAACGACAATAATTCAATCTTTTATCCTTATCTGGTTCCTGTAGCTGATGAACAACCGTAACCCTATATGTCTCTCTGACACATTGAGTAGGTGTAACCTGTCTCCTGCGACAAACGTCTTAATGATTTTTTGGATGACTGCTCCATCAATTACAGCTACTCAAAGGGCATACCAGAGAGAATTTGGTGTTCGCAATCCTCCCAAAAGAAACACAATACTGGGACTGGTAAACAAATTGGAAACAATTGGATCTCTGGTGAGTGAAAAGGACAAGCATCGTTCATCTAGGCTTCCCACGGTTGTTGTTGACGTAAGAGAGCGACTGGAGCAGTCAGCCAAAAAATCATTAAGACGTTTGTTGCAGGAGACAGGGTACACCTACTCAATGTGTCAGAGAGCCTAAAGCCATGTAGGGTTACGGTTGTTCATCAGCTACAGGAACCAGATAAGGATAAAAGATTGAATTATTGTCGTTGGTTTCAGACGTTCATTGTGCAAAATCCTGCCATATTGTCCATCACATGGTTCCATTTATCCGGTTATGTGACGACCGAATAATTTCCAGGAACCTGTGGCCACCGAGATCTCCGGACTTGACAACGCCGGACAATATTTGCTATAGAGGTAAATAATCTCCCAAAATTCCTCTACATTTTAGGTATAATAAGTTGTCGCTAGCACAATTCGTTTTGAAACAATTAATGAAACAAATGTGTCAGTTCTATATAAATCACTCTGTATGACATGACCGACGTATTTCGCTACGTGATTTGCCTAACTTTCACCGATTTGACTTTTTACTCTACCGAAATTCTTAATCGCGTATATTAACGTTGTTGACACAATGACTTGTACATAATGTGTAGATGACATTAATTGTATACTGCCGTTCAAGATACCTGACCCCCTACAGTGATCGATAAATTGTTCGTGTGACTTCTTTAGCTATGTCTTCTCTGAATAGATCACGAAGATAACAATCAGTATCGCCAAGAGCACATAAATATACCCACATTACTACTTACTTACAAATGGCTTTTATGGAACCCGAAGGTTCATTGCCGCCCTCACATAAGGCCGCCAGCGGTCCCTATCCTGTGCAAGATTAATCCAGTCTCTATCATCATACCCCATCTCCCTCAAATCCATTTTAATATCATCTTCCCATCTACGTCTCGGCCTCCCCAAAGGTCTTTTTCCCTCCGGTCTCCCAACTAACACTGTATATGCATTTCTGGATTCGCCCATACGTGCTACATGCCCTGCCCATCTCAAACGTCTGGATTTAATGTTCCTAATTATGTCAGGTGAAGAATACAATGCGTGCAGTTCTGTGTTGTGTAACTTTCTCCATTCTCCTGTAACTTCATCCCTCTTAGCCCCAAATATTTTCCTAAGTACCTTATTCTCAAACACCCTGAACCTATGTTCCTCTCTCAGAGTGAGAGTCAAAGTTTCACAACCATACAGAACAACCGGTAATATAACTGTTTTATAAATTCTAACTTTCAGATTTCTGGACAGCAGACTGGATGATAAGAGCTTCTCAACCGAATAATAACACGCATTTCCCATATTTATTCTGCGTTTAATTTCCTCCCGAGTGTCATTTATATTTGTTACTGTTGCTCCAAGATATTTGAATTTTTCCACCTCTTCGAAGGATAAATCTCCAATTTTTATATTTCCATTTCGTACAATATTCTGGTCACGAGACATAATCATATACTTTGTCTTTTCGGGATTTACTTCCAAACCGATCGCTCTACTTGCTTCAAGTAAAATTTCCGTGTTTTCCCTAATCGTTTGCGTGTTTTCTCCTAACATATTCACGTCATCCGCATAGACAAGAAGCTGATGTAAGCCGTTCAATTCCAAACCCTGCCTGTTATCCTGAACTTTCCTAATGGCATATTCTAGCGCGAAGTTAAAAAGTAAAGATGATAGTGCATCTCCCTGCTTTAGCCCGCAGTGAATTGGAAAAGCATCAGATAGAAACTGACCTATACGGACTCTGCTGTATGTTTCACTGAGACACATTTTAATTAAGCGAACTAGTTTCTTGGGAATACCAAATTCAATAAGAATATCATATAATACTTCCCTCTTAACCGAGTCATATGCCTTTTTGAAATCTATGAATAACTGATGTACTGTACCCTTATACTCCCATTTTTTCTCCATTATCTGTCGAATACAAAAAATCTGATCAATAGTCGATCTATTACGCCGAAAACCGCATTGAATTCAAAATTTCATACTCCTCTGCTGATTGTAAAACGTTCTATACTTAGTGGGAAACCGTTTATACTGCCAATTATTAGAATAATTATACTTACTTACTTACTTCCTTACAAATGGCTTTTAAGGAACCCGAAGGTTCATTGCCGCCCTCACATAAGCCCGCCATCGGTCCCTATCCTGTGCAAGATTAATCCAGTCTCTATCATCATATCCCACCTCCCTCAAATCCATTTTAATATTATCCTCCCATCTACGTCTCGGCCTCCCCAAAGGTCTTTTTCCCTCCGGTCTCCCAACTAACACTTTATATGCATTTCTGGATTCGCCCATACGTGCTACATGCCCTGCCCATGAGAATAATTATACAGGGACATCATTTTATTTTTACTTGCATTTCTATTGTACCTGTATTTCTGAATGTACTTCACTCCCACCCCTTCACTAATGTCCTTGCTCCCGTCACACACAAACTTACGACCGCTGTTGCATTCGAAGTCTTGAAGCAGTGAAGTAAACACTGCAGTGTATAGTGTGTTTCATAAATATGATTGCGTTTTCTATAGAAGAAAGAACCTATATTAATAATATCGTACTAAAAATTATATTCAAGAAACGATAAATTCAATTTCAGAGAATATGCTTCAAAATGTTTTTAATAATATGCGTACTGAATTGAAGCCTGCATTGTAATGAACGGCAACCATTTTCAGCCACTTGTTTAAAAATTCAGATTAGCTTATTTTGAATTGAGGTGGCTAGAAGCAAAGGAATGCTAGTGACATTTGTAATAACATGAGTTAAGTGCATCCAGTGTAAGCAAAAGTATCTAAAATTTTAGTGGCAAAGGGATATTTTAATCGCATCACACATTAAAATTTAAATAAAAATTTCACCGATTTTTCGAAAGTTTAAATATTTAAACCCCATTTTCTCAAAAGTAACTTAAGTGCACTTACAGGCCTTTACTTATGAGCCACTCAATTTAAATCCACTCTCTATATTGTATGTTAACACCAATAATTAATTATGCTAAATAAAGTAGACAATATATAACGAACATATCCGCCTGAAAATTTGAGTTTTTGAAAAAAAAAATGCTACTATTCTAGTGTATTTTGATAAATTCCGTAAAAGTGATCATCAAACTGAAAATCGTAATATCGTATTTCCCTACAACATAAATGGATACACTACTTTTCTTTCCTCCTATACCTAGTAGAATGATTTGTTTACATATTGCGCTACTAACATCAAACTTCTGTAATGGAAGGGGGATAACAGTGTTTCCGAGTATAGCCAGGTTAATGTTAAAAATGTTGGTAAAAATAAAGTGATGTTCCTGTACTTTATCTACATCAAGATTTTTCCTCGAACACATTTTTAATCCGTCCCAGTAATAGTGTCATCTATTGAGAACTAGCGGAACTATTTCAAAGTTTCTCAATTTGTTATATCTTTGGTTTCGACTTATCCCGCCGTTAGAAAGTTCGCTTACGCGATCAGAAAATTGTAGATCAGTTATCTTTGAACGCCAATGTACGTACAGTACCCCTATGCTCTAAGGTACAAGATAGAAGCAGGGTAGGTTATGGTATGCCTGTTGTTCAAACGACAGAGTAACAGAGTATTTTACGCCTTTTTTATTGTGAATTTTAAAGACATTTGTATACGTGAAAGAAGATTTATTCGTTATACGATGAAAGAGTAATGGAACGGAGAAAGATTCTCTCCGGCGCCGGGATTTGAACCCTGGTTTTCAGCTCTACGTGCTGATGCTTTATCCACTAAGCCACACCGGATACAACCCCGACGTCGGACAGAATTGTCTCTGATTGAGTTCCAACTCTTGGGTTCCCTCTAGTGGCCGCCCTCTGCATTACGTCATAGATGTCTATGAACATAGGACCGAAGTCCACACATGTGCTGAGGTGCACTCGTTATGAGTGACTAATTGGCCGGGATCCGACGGAATAATATATGATATGCGTAAATCACGAAGTGATTTAAGACGGCGCTTATTCCGTCGGATCCCGGCCAATTAGTCACTCATAACGAGTGCACCTCAGCACATGTGTGGACTTCGATCCTATGTTCATAGACATCTATGACGTAGTGCAGAGGGCGGACACTAGAGGGAACCCAAGAGTTGGAACTCAATCAGAGACAATTCTGTCCGAGGTCCGGGTTGTTTCCGGTGTGGCTTAGTGGATAAAGCATCAGCACGTAGAGCTGAAAACCCGGGTTCAAATCCCGGCGCCGGAGAGAATTTTTCTCCGTTCCATTACTCTTTCTGCATGGAAATATCATATGTACTTCGGTACATTGAAATAATATTTGAAATAATATATTTATTCGTTATGCTTACTTAACATCACTAAGATGTAAGGCAATAAAGTGCGCTCTCGCTTTTGTGTCGCAGATTTGCACGGTTGCTGTACTCTGAGTCAGCCATTGTGACCTGGAGGAAGATTGTCTCTATAATTGAAAAGTGTTATCTCAGCTGGTGTCAAACGCATGTATCTGACGTAGGTGGCAATATCGTGGAATGGTCTGCGTTACATTTGTGTGTGGATGTAGACATTTTCTGTTCTGTTTTTTCTGTATATCTCCTCTCTTGTGCAAAATAAAAAAAACTGCTCAAATAGCTCCATTTCTGCTTTGAGGAAACGTTTAGGTCAAGATTAGTTCGAGAACTGTCCAAAACATTTCCGAAACCAATTTTTTTGTTTCGACTGCATTTACCCTTCACAATGATACTCGTATTGTTGTTGAATGGACTAGATCATAATTAAGGAGCGGATTCCTATGTAATTAAATATTCTTTTTGCGTGTGATAAAACACAATTAACGAAGTTAAAAATTCCGAACATGAAGTTTCAAGTTTAAAACCCGAATTTTATTTCACATAAAAACACATATTTTCACAAAAAAATTATGTAAATACATGTTTTCAGGAAATCTATTATAAACACATAAATCTTGGAGTTGTTTACTTAAATAATTTTTTACAAGAACTTTTAAATATTTTAAAACTAAATCAATTATGACACTCAGAAGTACGTTATCTTTTTAAGAATTCTTGGTAGCTTCGTGTTTCTAAGCGCTGTGTGGTGTATCCGTGATCCATTTTTGTAATAGTATCGCCTCAAGTTCTGAGAACTGCTAGGCAGCATACCAGTGTTATTATTAGAGAATAAATTAACATGGACAAGGAGGACAGATCTTGCAACACATTATTAGGAATGTTTATTGCTGAAGATAATTTCAGTCCACACATGTGGAGTAACGGTCAGCGCGTCTGGCTGCGAAACCAGGTGACCCAGGTTCGAATCCCGGTAGGGGCAAGTTACCTGGTTGAGGTTTTTTCCGGGGTTTTCCCCCAACCCAATACGAGCAAATGCTGGGTAACTTTCGGTGCTGGACCCCGGACTCACTTCACCGGCATTATCACCTTCATATCATTCAGACGCTAAATAACCTAGATGTTTATACAGCGTCGTAAAATAACCCAATTAAAAAAAGATGATTTAATTCCACGCTTTGTTTGTGGAACACAACAGATAAGAGCTGGAGTATGAAGATTATTTAATTTAAACAAAACTCTCGCTCATGTCCATTAAGTAAGGCAATACGTCTTGTTGTGATTCCCTGTTATCGGTCTTCGTCAATCGATATCCTTCAAGATATACTGAAATATGGTTGTTTAAAAACAATTTGGCTTTCCTATTAGCAAATTTAAGCTTTTTGTATGACACCACAAAAAAAAACTCGAAACATCCAAAAACCTGTAGTCTGAAACAGGGAGGTGCGTGCCGTGGAAATTAAACTAGACTCGCTACCAGGTTCAGAAGTACAAGTACTACGGGATAAATTCCAGAATGTGTTTGGGAAAAACAGTGTATATAAAAATGTGTAAATTTGCTCAAGTATTGGAGGGTGTGCCTGTAGGTGAAATTGACGGTGTATGTATTTGTGACATTCCTATCTTTAAATATGCACGTCTGACGTCCTGTGATGTAAGATCGTTTTCACAGTATAAGTCGTTGTTCAGAGATAATCGGCATGCATTTGTGATGGAGAATTTGGAGATGACCTTTGTTGTTCACTGCAATTCTCGGTCAACTACTAGCACTTAAGTGTGGTTGGTGAGTACCTAGTAACATTTTTTTTTTCAAGCTAAGTAAGTAAGGAAATATTTTATTTATTTTTATCAAATATTTTCGTAATTTAGCACATAAAAAATAAATATATTTAAATTTTTAGCACATAAAAATCCGCTCCCTAATCATAATACTTAAGTTTATATCACTTATGTCAAACACGTGTGTATTTCGTTAGCGCCTTTTGAAAAAAGATTTCTCTCTTCATTTGTACGCATTAGAACCAAGATTGTACGAGATACACCTTACACAAAATACCGCTCGTGAAACTTTAGTCTTGTCTGTGCTTAGTTGTCATGCAAGCTCGCACTTTGTGAACATGTAGTTTGTACATAGCACGTGTACAATATTTCGTCACTTAGATCTATAACATAAAGTTCGTGACATTTCGTTATTGAAACGTTCACAGGCCTACGTTGACCGCGATTCAATTGCTATTAGAGATTAAATTTTTCCATTTGTTAAAGCCCGTTTGTATGTTAGTTTATTGGAATGGACGAGTGTTATATTTATACTTCAACCATTGATTTATTACTTCTTAATCATGATTAAAGGCTCATTCACAATGAAAATTAAACATAACATAAGCGTTAACTTAAGAATATAAACGTTACGGTAAAATCAAGAAGTCATACCATCATTCACGATGGGATCATAAACATAACACCAAACATACTTGGTAACCATGGAAACATAACAACGACGCCATTACCTCATATTCTGTCGTATACTTCAGCGCTCCACGATTGTGTTCTGTTTGCAAATCACGTAAGCATAAGCATGAAAGTTTGGAAACTTTCATGTTAACGTGTAACGGTAATGTTAATGTCAATGCTTATGTGAATCATTGTGAATGATCCCATTTGGTAGCCTGGGCGCAAACTTCTGTGTTTATGTTACGGTTATGTTTAATTTTCATTGTGAATGGACCTTATATTGCATATATATAATTTCATAGAAAGAATTGATATCAGAAATCGACAAATATTGTGAATGAGGAAGATTTATACATACTTATTGTTCTATAAACATATTTATGTTCTACATGAAGCTGTGCATGAAAAAAGAGTAGGGGAGAGTTGGGTAGTATCGGACATCGGGTAATATCGGACAGTGAGTTTCTTTCATCTACCACCACATGATAGTACCTGAATGACATGGTTACGTTTCTGTGATGTCGCATAGAGAAACGTAACCATGTTATTCAGGTACTACCATCTGGTGGTAGATGAAAGAAACGCACTGTCCGATATTACCCGATGTCCGATACTACCCAACTCTCCCCTAATGCTAAAACTGATCAGGAAGATAAAAAGAAATTGGTTTGGTCACTATGTGAGAATAAACTGCCTAACGAAGGATGCACTGGAAGCAATAGTGAATGGGAGAAAAGTTCTGGGCAGAAAAAGATATCAGGTTAGACAACATTAAGATATATGGATCATAGACAAAGAGGATGGCAGAAAACTGGTCTATTATTCTAATAGGTTAAAATATATCTCCAAAATTGGGTAGCTTACAGACATAAAATTAATTATTGTAAAAATTGGAGATTTATCCTTCGAAGAGGTGGAAAAATTCAAATATTTTGGAGCAACAGTAACAAATATAAATGACAGTCGGGAGGAAATTAAACGCAGAATAAATATGGGAAATGCCTGTTATTCGGTTGAGAAGCTTTGACATTAATCTCCACTGCGTTTTCAGCTATAACTACAGTGTACTCGAGTTCGTTTCTCCGTAAGTAGTTACAAATTTACCGTTAACCGCTGTGGAATAACTGTTAGCAGGTCTGACCGTGAAACAAGCGAGCTTGGGTTCATATATTGGTTGGGACAAGTTACCTGGTTGAGTTTTTTCCGAGATTTTTCCTCAACCAATTGAAGCACAATTGAGGACCTTTTTTCAAAACTTGCTAACTGAAAAAAAAAACTAAATTTTACAGGAGAGATAAAACACTATAGTAAGTAAGTTTTGCTGTATCTCTCACTTATAACAGAAAGCAAGTTTTTATAAAACGATCACACTTTGGCACATTACAATGAAGAGAAATAAACTAATATTACTAAGACGCTTTGAACATAATGTAGAGGCCTGCCTTGTGTTAACGAATCCATCAAAATCTCAATTTTGCAAATTTTTCAGTTAGAAAGTTTTGCAAAAACGGTCTTCAATTGCTGATTCACCCTGTATGTATGAAAGTGGTGTAACCGAGACAATTCAGTTTCATCCATGCAATGTTTTTTTTTTTTTTTTTTTTTTTTTTTTACAATATCGTAGACTTATAAATATATTTGGAAGAAACGTTAGTACAGGTATTTAATAGACAGGTAATTATATATCTCTTGCTATATGAAATAAGCATATCTCATATATAAAAATAAAAGTTCTTGGCTTTAATTGCAATATACTGCCGATCTGATCTGATACTGATGAGACTAGTGACGCAGTAAATAAAATAAACGAAGACTTAAATTCGATTTCACTGTGGGCACACAAATTTGGATTAAGGTTAAATCCAGAGAAATCGCAAGCAATCGTAATGGGACATAATCGTCTACAAAGTACTCTTGATAGTGGTACTATACCACATATAACATTGAATGGGATTATTGTTAAATACAGTGAAACAGTTAAAAATCTTGGCATTTTTATGGATAGCGATCTAAATTGGAACACCCAAGTAACACACACTTGCAAAAAAATATTTTCTCAACTTCACTCTTTGTTTCATATGAAAGAATTTCTACCACTTAGTCTAAAAAAGAATCTTATTCAGACGCTTGTAATGCCCCATTTTGATTATTGCGATTCCTTGCTAACTAATGTAAGTTCACTCTTAGCTGAGAGACTACAACGTGTTCATAATGTGTGCATACGATTCATCTGCAATACTCGTAAATTTGACCATATAACACCTTCCCTCCAGTTACTTTCATGGGTGCGTCTGAAGGAACGAAGAACAATACATTCACTGCCTCTTCTATTTAGAATCATGCATACTTCTACTCCGAATTATCTCTTATCGCGCTTTCAATTTCTTACAACTCTTCGAAACCGACATCAAGCACTTCTTTCTATCCCTCATCATAGAACGTCTCCATACTCATCCTCCTAAACTGTAGAAATACCTCGTCTCTGGAATTCGCTACCTAATGATGTCAGGGACTGCCGGACTTTATCACAATTCAAAATTAAATTGGAAAATTTTGTCTTGTTTAATGCTTTTTAGATATTGCTAGAAGTGTTGATTTGTGGTTTTTTTTACTCCAGATTAAAATCGCAAGTTTCTTGTTTATGTTAGTTAATTAGGATACAATTAATTATACTTAATCACTCATTTAAAGTTTGTGTGACTGCAACCTGTGTATATTTTTGTGTGACTTTACTTCGTTTATAGTGTTTTTTTTTTCCTTTTTATTTCTGTTATTGTATTTGTATTCCTGGAGTTGTGGAAGAGAAGGCCTGATGGCCTTAACTACACCACAATAAATAAATAAATAAATCTTTGTGCGCTGCACCCCATATTCGATTAACTGAGTATAATTGAATTCAACGTCCAGAAACTAAAAGCAATGATGCTTGTAAAGTATAGAGAGAACATTGGAAAAGTTGGAAATTGGATAATGTAGCACGCTTCTACCTGTGATGTGTGATTGCAATGGAACACACTCTCTCTCTCTCTCTCTCTCTCTCTCTCTCTCTCTCTCTAGTATCAGAATTTTTTATACTCGGTTATTTAACGACGCTGTATCAACTACTAGATTATGTTGCGTCAGTGGAATTGTTGATAGCGAGATGAGGCCGAGTAGTAGCCATAGATCACTTGACCATGCCATAATTATCTTCCTAAAATTCGGCCAAAATTGTCTCTCGAGTTTACGAGTATTTACAATGCGTACCAGACCAGTTGATTGAGTATATGTGTGGAATTCTTTCCATTTATTCCATTTTACTTCCTCCGTCTATCCGGAAGAAAACTGTCCAAATAATACATTCTTTTCATTTCTTAATTTATTAAAACACGCTACGAAAACTTTTCGCGCCATTTTTACAACAATAAAACTCATTCTAGAGTAATTAATTTTGTTTCCTACAAAAAATGAATTTTTTCAATGAGTTTCCATAACAGAAAAGGTAGAGAGATTGGGATAAACTAAAAACCTCATTTTTCACAGCCATTTGTTCACGGATATTAATTTGTTTGCAAATCAACTTTACAGGGAGTTATACCAGAAATCTTGATTTGCATAATACACGTCACTGTTCGTTAACAGAAAACCACAATTTAAGTCACACGGAGTTAGTGTGCACTCGAAGTTGGTTGCTTGACGGTTGTCAGCCCACTTTGAGGTCTGTGGATATAGAGGGAAAAATTGGATCGGTGTCGGTTAGAGTTCCCGGGTAGCTCAGTGGTAGAGCGTTGGTACGTTAAACCAAAGGTCCAGAGTTCGATACCCGGCTCCGGAACAATTTTTCCCTCGAAATTATTCAAATTATTAATTTTTTTTCTTGGTTATTTAACGACTCTATATCAACTACGAGGTTATTCAGCCCCGATGGAATCGGTGATAGTGAGGTGATATTTGGCGAGATGAAGCCGAGGATTCGCCATAGATTACCTGACATTTGCCTTACGATAGGGGAAAACCTCGGATAAACCGAACTCCGGATTGCCAGGCAAGCGCCTTAACCGACTGAGCTACGCCGGTGGCTTTTACTGTATTAAGCTCAGGGAATGAAGGGATGTCCGTAAACTTTTGATAGAAACTGTACTCTGAACTTGAAATTTCAGAAGAACTAGCATCTCATACTTAATTATATTAGCTAGAGGCTTTGTACAGACGTATTATAGGCCTAATATGTGCGCAGTGGACCGTACAAGTTTCACGTTCCAATTTAATAAAGCGGTGTCTTAGAATTAGTCCAAATACTTCGCTAAAATCCGTTCGTGTGCACGTTTTCGTGATTAAATTATTTTAAACAAGAACTGACGCGTGTTTCTAGTTCGATTTATCGGCAGTGAGGGAGCTCAGAAATCAGAGGATCATTACTACAATTCAATTACGAAATGTCAAGACTTCACGCTCATTAAAACTGTCACAACGTAACTTAATTAGCAGTTGCGATGTGCGGAAAATTGGCTTCTTCAATTGTTCCTTGTTTTGCGTGGCAGCCATTGTCGCTACTCGGTGACACCTGTTACAGTTTTGTTCCTGCGCTGTTGCCCGACATAGCTCTAAGATTGATTACCATCGTGCTTCATTTTACCTACATAACGTTGCATATATTTTTAGTCTGGTTTCCAAGGAAGTTAATAAGAATTGTGTCAGCATGCTATCATCAAAGTGACATGAACGATATTCATTGAACTTTACTTGGATGGGTTTGATATTACTTACTTACTTACTTACTTACTTACTTACTTACTTACTTACTTACTGGCTCTTAAGGAACCCGGAGGTTCATTGCCGCCCTCACATAAGCCCGCCATTGGTCCCTATCCTTAGCAAGATTAATCCAGTCTCTATCATCATATCCCACCTCCCTCAAATCCATTTTAATATTATCTTCCCATCTACGTCTCGGCCTCCCCAAAGGTCTTTTTCCCTCCGGCCTCCCAACTAACACTCTATATGCATTTCTGGATTCGCCCATACGTGCTACATGTCCTGCCCATCTCAAACGTCTGGATTTTATGTTCCTAATTATGTCAGGTGAAGTATACAATGCGTGCAGTTCTGTGTTGTGTAACTTTCTCCATTCTCCTGTAACTTCATCCCCCTTAGCCCCAAATATTTTTCTAAGAACCTTATTCTCAAACACCCTTAACCTATGTTCCTCTCTCAAAGTGAGAGTCCGAGTTTCACAACCATACAGAACAACCGGTAATATAACTGTTTTATAAATTCTAACTTTCAGATTTTTTGACAGAAGACTGGATGACAAAAGCTTCTCAACCGAATAATAACAGGCATTTCCCATATTTATTCTGCGTTTAATTTCCTCCCGACTGTCATTTATATTTGTTACTGTTGCTCCAAAATATATTAATTTTTCCACCTCTTCAAAGGATAAATCTCCAATTTTTACAATAATTAATTTTATGTCTGTAAGCTCCCAATTTTGGAGAGATATTTTAACCTATTAGAATAATAGACCAGTTTTCTGCATTCCTCTTTGTCTATGATCCATATATCTTAATGTCGTCTAACCTGATATCTTTTTCTGCCCAGAACTTTTCTCCCATTCACTATTGCTTCCAGTGCATCCTTCATTAGGCAGTTTATTCTCATATAGTGACCAAACCAATTTCTTTTTATCAGTTTTAGCGTTAGGGGAGAGTTGGGTAGTATCGAACATCGGGTAATATCGGACAGTGCGTTTCTTTCATCTACCACCAGATGGTAGTACCTGAATAATATGGTTACGTTTCTCTATGCGACATCACAGAAACGTAACCATGTCATTCAGGTACTATCATCTGGTGGTAGATGAAAGAAACTCACTGTCCGATATTACCCGATGTCCGATACTACCCAACTCTCCCCTACTCTTTTTTCATGCACAGCTTCATGTAGAACATAAATATGTTTATAGAACAATAAGTATGTATCAATCTTCCACATTCACAATATTTGTCGATTTCTGATATCAATTCTTTCTATGAAATTATATATATGCAATGTAAATGAGGATAACAATTGCCAAGGATGCTTTTAATAGAAAAAAGAGAAACTTCTGAGGACCTCTGGAAAAAAAAAAAAACAAACTAAGGAAGAGACTAGTGAAGTGCGTTGTATGGAGAGTGGCATTGCATGGGAGCAGAAACATGGATATTAAGACGAAGTGAAGAGAAGCATTTGAAATGTGGATATGGAGAAGAATGAAACGTTTGAAGTGCACAGAAAAATTAAGAAATGAAGCTGCGTTTGCAAGCGTGAGTGAAGAAAGAATGATGCTGAAACTGATCAGGAAGAGAAAAAGGAATTGGCTGGGTCACTGATTGAGAAGAAACGCCTTCTGAAGGATTCACTAGAAGGAATGATGAACGGGAGAAGAGTTCGGGGCAGAACGAGCCCCTACCATGCCGTAGCGGAGAAGTGAGAAATATGTTCCCAAATTGAAACAGCAGAAAACCGCCATTTGTTCGGTAGAAAAAGCGCGGGATTTCGAAACCGCTATTTGAATACGTGTTGTATTGCGTATCCGAAAGCTAAACGTTTTTATTTAAAGAACAATACTTCCTTTGCGATACCTTTAATACCGTGTCTCTACTATCAGGAGGGTTGCTAGGTTTTCTGCGAGGGAAGTCGGGATATCAGAAGCTAACCTAAGACATTAGACTTGTCAACAATTTAGCCTATCATAAGATTTATAGCAGTTTTCTGCATAATGTTCGCGTGCTTTTTAATGTAGTAGGCCTATTCGCCTCCGTGAGAAACACTAAAATACGAAGGACACACAGTACAGTGAACACTACAATAATTTATTCTTTTACTAACCGCGAATAGCCTATGTTTTAACAATTTGCTAATAAATTAATAATTAATTATTTTGGAACCGGTACTGCAACAGTTTCACTATCTGACAATGAATCCATGTTTAAACATAGTTCACTAAACTATAAAACGCAGAAATTGTATGTATCTGTTATTAGTGTAAAATACGATATCAAAACGCCATCTTTCTTACCACTCAACGTACTTAAAATACACAATATTTACTTATTGCGAGAACAGCGACTATAGTCGCGACGCCGTTATTCCCGGCGTGACTCCTCCTCTTTGCTTACGTCTTAGGAAGTGAAGGCTCCATAAAGTCTAGGTAGGTAGTATCGTTCGCCATTTTTGTTCTTTCGTTGCCGAGCTACCACATGAGGAATTTATTTGCCACACCGTTAAACATTTATCATGTCGTAGCTCCTATGATAATAAATCAAACGCACTGTAATTCAGCAAATAATTGAGCGGCAAATAACGTCCTCGTGTGCTTTCTGCGAACGCCAACGAAAGAACTAAAATGGCGGGCGATTATATTAAGTATTTATCGAACCTTAGGAAATTCATAACGTCTTCATCAGCGAATCACAAGACGCATACGTTTAAATGTAGCCGACCTGCAACGTGATTGGCTGCCGGAAATTAGAGCGACGGGACTATAGGGACTGGAACGGAATAATCAACAATGCGGTATCGGATAATAGAAAATACAGACTAATTTGTTTAAATATATTCAAGGCTAATATTGTAAAATATGGATGTTTGTCAATCCCGACTCCCTTTAATCGGGACTCAACCAGGACATTGGGAGAATCCCGCCTAAATTGGGATACCCGGCAATCCTGGCTGTCAGACATAGGTACTGTGGTCAGACTTGCATCATTTTCATAGGAACTCTGAATGTGAACATTCATAACCACGGTTAGTAAAAGAAGCAGATATCAGATCATAGACGACATTAAGGTATATGGATCGTATGAGGATACGAAGAGGAAGGCAGAAAATAGGAAAGATTGGAGAAAGCTGGATTTGCAGTGAATGACCTTCCCTTGGGCAGAACACTGAATGAATGAATGAATGAATGAATGAATGAATGAATGAATGAATGAATGAATGAATGGTGTTCCAGATAATATGAAAAATGTACAATGCAGTACTTTTATTCTAGAATCGTAAGATATTACTTTTAACTCAGTACAGTTACAAGCAATGATGACAAAATCAATACATACATCTGTTCTTATGTCCATTAATGTCGCTTCACGTACTTTGATCGTGACAATTCCGATAGTTGGGGATGTACTGCTTCGAAATGCAAGAGTTTATACCTTCTTTCTACAATATTGTCTTTGTGAATACCGGTATTTGTTTTTGAATGTAGTTGAGTTAAGTTTATATCGATGTTGAATTACAGGAATTCGCCCTTAATTTTCTGAACATTGAACACATTCAGTGAGAAAATAGACTCGATTTCAGAAGTGAAATATAATAGTACATTATGCAACGAGCCTATAATGGTAGTAATTAAGACGCGAGTAAGTTTCATAATTTTCATACGAGCGTTTTAATTATCATTATAGGCAAGTTTCACACGACTTTTTATGCTCGACCATATTTCTAACTTGAAATTATTCAAAATTAGGTCATGTTATGGTTATGTGCGAACTGACCTGAATTGTGAGATGTGCGCAGACGCGAAAGTATTGATTTTTTCCGAGGCCGAATGTCATTGACCTTGATAGAGAATAAGATGAGCATTAGTCTGATATAACCTGGAAATTGATTTAGAATTGAAAAACGAGATGAAAAATTGAATTTATTTGAATATTATTTACAATTAACGCTAATTATTATAGTAACAGAACATAACCTTCTGCGACAGGATTCGATTTCCAGCCTCCGTGACTTTTCGCTAATTGTCTTTCGATTGCATATCCGAGAATAATCGATACTTGCGGTTTTATAACGGTACAAAGGTGACTTGTCATTGGCTGAACACCTGAACTTTAATGAATAGGTGTACTTTAATGAGGTGCATTAAAGGGCTACTACCAGGTGTATAATTACTACATTTCGGCATGGTCGAGCATAAACTTATCTTCCTTCTTTACAAACTGGGTGTGTACAATGCTTTCTTTTATCCTCTATTGTCTTAAGTTTTAGTCTTGAACCATGTTTTTTATTTGGTTATTTTACGACGCTATATCAACTGCTATGGTTATCTAGCGTCTGAGTGAGATGAAGTTGATAATGCCGACAAAGTAAGTCCGGAGTCCAGCGTCAAAAATTGCCCAGCATTTGCTCTTATTGGTTGACGGAAAACCCCGGTAAAAACCTCAAGTCGACCTGGTTGGCGAGTTGGTATAGAGCTGGCCTTCTATGCCCAAGGTTGCGGGTTCGATCCCGGGCCAGGTCGATGGCATTTAAGTGTGCTTAAATGCGACAGGCTCATTCAGTAGATTTACTGGCATGTAAAAGAACTCCTGCGGGACAAAATTCCGGCACATCCGGCGACGCTGATATAACCTCTGCAGTTGCGAGCGTCGTTAAATAAAACATAACATTTAACATTATTTTAAAAACCTCAACTATACACGCAGAACGTACACCTCTCGGCAATGTTCAGTTTTGTAAACAAAGAGGATAGGACCGCTTCCAGTGCGCAAGGAGTAAACCATACGATGTTACAAACAATGACGTCAGTGGCGGTTTGTAACCATAAATTCGTAATTTTCTTTGTACGTAAGTAGATGTCAGTATAGATGTTTCATGCAATCATTGGAAGTAACTTAAAATCCCTGTCAAGTTTTCATGGACATTTTATGAATATGTGCACAGTTTCCAGAAATATTACTTTTAAATGTCTCTTGGCATTTAATCGTAATCGTAATTAACAAAAAATTAATTATAAATGTTTGTTGATTAGAAATCTTCTTACATTTTTTCCTCAGTCCCTCCTATTATGCGAAATTCCAATATTTATTATTATTATTATTATTATTATTATTATTATTATTATTATTATTATTATTATTATTATACCCGTGTCCACTGGGGCTTTCTTGCTTCTATTATCGCGTAAGTTTGCGCCATCCGTTTTGATAGACCCTGTATAGATAATCGTCATCTGTAGGTATGACCATTTCTCTGCAGCTTCTGTTCCAATGCTATGAAACCTTTTCCAAATATTAATAATAACGATGAAAAGTTCCAAGCTTGTCGAAGTCCTGAGCATGCGCTGTATGTTATAACTGGAACTAGGAACATTCAAATGGCCCAAATTTTGTTTCTGGATCTGTTCAAATTGATCGCGATCGGTATTTATCCTAATTAATATGCTCTCAATTATGTCTAAACATTTCCTGTATACATATTAAGTAAAACCCAATCACCTAAGCGCAGATACTTAAAAAAATTACCATAATGAATACCGTGGAATTGAATCCTAGGTTTTTTCCAAATCAATGACGGCCATATATGTTTCCAGTCCTCTCGATATTGGGCTATCCTTTCTACAATTTGTTGTACTACAAAAAACCACATCCATGCATGATCTCCCGTAGGTAAAACCAATCTGTTCTGCACTCACCGCCTCCTTGACTGCTTGTGCCAATTCATATTTTAGCATTTAATTCATTTCCTTACAAACAATTTCCATGCGAATATTTTCAAAATTTTCAATACACTATCTTCAGTAATACGTATATACGGTATATTAGATTTACGAAAACATTCTGTAAGGCTACTAAATAAATAGGCCTATACCTGAAAATTTCACTTTTCTATACGAAAAGTTGAGAAAATATTTATTTTGAATAAAATATCAAACTTATGAAAAATGAGCATTAAAATTAAAACTTACATTCTTATAATGCACTTATACTTCTCAGGCAAATCTAAAAATTAACATGGATACAGTTTTAATAAGTTCTCTTCCCTTTATCTATTGAATCAGTGCTGGCCATCCCTGAATATAGCTCGACCAAGCGGCATATACTACCTCTTTCGTCTGTCTCTTTCCTTTCCGCTGTAAAGCTCTCAGGTTCTCCTGTGCTCTAAAGCTCGCGCTTGCTCCTGTGGGCATCAATTGACATTCCTGGTATAATTTAACGTTTCTAGCCGTTCTCTCTATATGTTTTGATTTAACATTTTCGTTGTTTGTGATGTAATAAGTTTTGTTATTTTTATGTAGGCTACTTTTCCAATTGAATTTGGAACTCTCTCCACTACAGTCTTAGAAAAAAGTTTTGTCAAGAGAGACAGTGCGAATGATTAGAAGATGTGCGACCTGGTTCACCAGAGAAGAACTAGTTGAGGTAATACAATTAGTTTTGTTTCGTTGTATGTCTGATCATGAGCACTGTCTCCTTTCTGGGACTTATAAAGTATCTGTGTGACAAAGCTTTTTCCTAAGACTGTACGGGCTATTCCATCTCAAATCGACCGAAATACAGAGTAAATTGACCTTGCAATTCTTAAATACAATGAAACTTTTTCTGTCCGTTGACAACTGTGATACAATGCTTTGTGCAAAGTTTGAGGCATCAGAACTTCATAGTGTTTAAATTAAAAATATTTAAATTTATCGTATTTTCATAAAATTTGCAACTTTAAACTGTTGTAGCTCCGAAACCCTTTCACCCAGTAATCAAAATCATTGTTTATTTTGATGCTGAGAAATTAAAGTTTATATTGACATGTAAACAGCTTTTCTTACTTTTTATGGAAATGCAGAAATTTAGATTTTTCTTCATTAAGATGCCTTTGCCTAGGAAAAAATATTTTTAAAATATATAGTTAGATTCCGCATTGAAAGTACAAATAAACACATATTTTTTACTGGTGCACCGTTGATAAGAAAATATTGAAAATATCAAATAAAGAAAATAAATAGTACGCGCGTCAATTAACCAGCTGACTGTGAGGCGGGATTTAGCCAGACAAGCAAGGCCAGGAGAAAAACACGTGATGTTTCGTCTAGTAGCGCATAGCTGGGCTAGCTTTATCACAAGTTTTCATAAACACAGGAGTAAAATGACGCCCAACGCTCGTTTATCTTCAGCTCTCGGTCAGTGCTTTCTGTACTGGGCCGTTCAAGTTCAGGCGTGTGAAAATAATTTATTTAATACCCTCGAAACTTATTGCCAAGCCACTAAGCAAACAATGCCGAATCCCTCTTAATAATGGAGGTTTTTTTCTCAATTTTTTCACATTTTTACAAATGGGCAAAAAGCCTAAAAGTAAGTAAAATCAGATTATCTGTCTCTCTGTATACAATAAAAATAAGGATTACTTCTTATCATAACCTACCAAATGTCAGCTTCGAAATTAGCTCCTGTTCAATGTTCTGCAGTAAATGGTTCCAGAGTTCTGAGCGCTGAAAGAGGCTTGTTTTTATAAAATACGCTAAATTTGTCGCTCAATAATACGAAAACCGTTTGACTTTCGATAGTATATTTTTGAAAATGCACTGTCCTCAGCACCTTGTATAATAGGGAAAAAATTAGAGTATTAAAAAAAATGCGAGGTTTTTTACTGATCGACTTCATATGGAATGGCCCGTACATCTTGAAGTTTTCCTCACGAAGCTCATTTCTACAGCTTGTTAGTAAATGGCAATATTTGTATCTAGTTGTTTACTTTTTTAGCATGCGATATGATCTCAAATAAGCTCTAGCATCACTTTCTCTCAGTATACAGCGCCGTTCAAATAATTGCTATCTCATTGTTTTGCGGGCAAATATAAAAAGTGATTCAGTATAGCTTGCTTCCTTGATGTCAGCGCGCAAAACTAGTCCCCTGATGGAATACATTTCTTGTATGACTACAGTACACAAGAAACAGTAAACGTAACAAGCTTCCTTTATTAGTTAGGCCTAAGCGGATCATTAGAATGTCTCTGTTATACTCTAAAGTAAAGCACAACTTGTCTTTACAACAAATGTTGACGTTGTAATGACAGAAGTTTCGTTATGCGACATAAATGTTTGTTTAATCGACATGATCTTTCACCAGTGATGTCAAAGCAAGCGCGTTTTTCTGACCTTGACGTCGTGCGCGGGCAGCAAGCGCTATGTATGGAAAGAGGAAGGGTTGTGTATATGAATAAGCAACCTGTTGGATTAAGAAAACAGTGGTGCACAAACTTCAAACGGAACGTCGAATTTTATATCGTTATTTTTATATGACTTCTTTCTGTTTAATATTATCTATATTGTCTGTAAAACAAAAGTACTAACACTGATTTCTTAATATTGCACTTGTGTTTTAAATCTTAATAACATAACAGAGAGTTAAGAAGGAATATTCACTTAAATTCCATAGTAGTATAATATTATACTGTATTAAGTGGATGAAACGCATCCTTCATAAAGAAAGTGATATTCCAAAGAAAGAGATTGAGTATGACATGATAAGTTGGAATTTATATTGATGGTATCTTTGGCATTATAAAAGTAATCAATAAACTAATCAAAACAATATTACAGTACAAAGCAAAGTTACTTAGGTACTGTATCTGTTTTAAGTGTAACTAATATTACATAACAAAACTCTTATCGCATTATGCTTTTAAGGTGATATTTGTGAGCAACTTCCTATGATCAGAATATTAAATTATTTTCTCGAAATCTGCTGAAGCTATAGAGCTGACATTTTTACAACATATGGGCAAGTATCTTTTGCTTATGATGTAACAATAGTTGCTTTGTTAATTCATTTCCTTACAAACAATTTCCATGCGAATATTTTCAAAATTTTCAACACGCTATCTTCAGTAATACGTATATACGGTATATTAGATTTACGAAAACATTCTGTAAGGCTACTAAATAAATAGACCTATACCTGAAAATTTCACTTTTCTATACGAAAAGTTGATAAAATATTTCTTTTGAACAAAAAAGATCAAGCTTGTGAAAAATGAACATTAAAATTAAAACTTACATTCTTATAATGCACTTATACTTCTCAGACAAATCTAAAAATTAACATGGATACAGTTTTAATAAGTTCTCTTCCCTTTATCTATTGAATCAGCGCTGGCCATCCCTGAATATAGCTCGACCAAGCGGCATATACTACCTCTTTCGTCTGTCTCTTTCCTTTCCGCTGTAAAGCACTCAGGCTCTACTGGGCTCTAAAGCGCGCGCTTGCTCCTGTGGGCATCAATTGATATGCCTGTCTTACATGATGGCGAAATTGTGCAAAATATTTCTAACAGAAGTCAACGGTCGCGAGTTCACATCCTCCCTAATGATCGGATGTCTGACTGTTATTCAATTTTCCCAAGTTTTCTTAGAAGGAGGCCCGGAACCGTGCCACAGTGTGCCTGTTTGCAGTAAGTTAGAAAGTCACCAAATAATATGAATTTAGAGTAAAACTCAGCTAGCTAAATGATAGCGATATTTATGGCCACTAAAGCACTGCCAATTTATATTTCTTAAGCCAGTATCTGTCTCATGCGTTTCCAATTCACTGCGGGCTAAAGCAAGGAGATGCACTATCACCTTTACTTTTTAACTTTTCTCTAGAATATGTCATTAGAAAAGTCCAGGATAACAGAAAGGGTTTGGAATTGAACGGGTTACATCAGCTGCTTAATTACGGATGACGTGAATATATTAGAAGAAAATCCACAAACGATTAGGTAAAACACGAGAATTTTACTTGAAGCAAGTAAGGAGATAAGTTTGAAAATAAACACAGAAAAAACAAAGAATATGATTATGTCTCGTGACCAGAACATGCTACGAAATTTAAATGTAAAAATTTGAAATTTATCCTTTGAAAAAATGGAAAAATTCAAGTACCTTGGAGCAAGAATAACAAATCTAAATGACACTCCAGAGGAAATTAAACGTAGAATAAATATGGGAAATACCTGTTAATATTCGTCCAGTCTGGCCTCAAAAAACTGGAAATTAGAATTTATAAAACAGTTATATTACCGGTTGCTCTGTATGGTTGTGAAACTTGGACTCTATGACTTTGAGAGAGGTACAGAGAGTAAGGGTGTTTGAGAATAAGTTGCTTAGGGAAATATTTGGGGCAGAGGGGGATGAAGTTACAGGAGAATGGAGAAAGGTACACAACGTAGAACTGCATCCATTGTATTCTTCACCTGACATAATTAGGAACATTAAATCCAAAGCATGTGGCACGTATGGGCGAATCCAGAAGTACATATAGAGTGTTAGTTGGAAGACCTGAGGGGGGAAAAAGACCTTTGAGGAGACCGAGACGTATATGGGAGGATAATATTAAAATGGATTTAAGGGACGTGGGATATGATGGTAGAGATTGGATTAATCTTGCTTAGATAGGGACCGATGACGGGCTTATGTGAGGGCGGCAATGAACCTCCGGTCTCTCTAAAAGTCATTTGTAAGTAAGTAGATATCAGTATAGATGTTTCATGTAATTATTGGAAGTAACGTAAATTCCCTGTCAAGTTTTCATGTACATTTTAGGAATATGTGCACAGTTTCCAGGAATATTACTTTTAAATGTCTCTTGGCAATTAATCGTAATTGTAATTAACCGAAAATTAATTATAAATGTTTGTTGACTAGGAATCTTCTTACATTTTTTCCTCAGTTCCTCCTATTATGTGAAATTCTAATGTTTATTATTATTATTACTATCATCATTATTATTATCATAATTATCTTTTTTTTCTGGTGTAGTTAAGGCCATCAGGCCTTCTCTTCCACAACACCAGGAATACAAATACAATAATAGAAATAAACAGAAAAAAATAACTATATACAAAGTAAAGCTACACAAGAAATAGAGAGAGAGAGAGAGAGAGAGAGAACACTATAAACAAAGTAAAGCCACACAAAAATATACACAGGTTGGAGTAACACAAACTTTAAATGAGTGATTAATTATCATAATTAATTGTATCCTAACTAATTAACTAACATAAACAAGAAATTTGCAATTTTAATCTAGATTAAAAAAGAAAAAAAAAACACAAATCAATACTTCTAGCAATACCTAAAAACATTAACTAAGACAAAATTTTCCAATTTAATTTTGAATTGTAATAAAGTCCGACAGTCCCTGACGTCATTAGGTAAGGAATTCCAGAGGCGAGGTATTTCTACAGTATAGGAATATGAGTATAGAGACGTTCTATGATGAGGGATAGAAAGAAGTGCTTGATGTCGGTTTCGAAGAGTTGTAAGAAATTGAAAGCGCGATAACAGATAATTCGGAGTAGAAATATGCATGATTCTAAACAGAAGAGACAGTGAATGTATTGTTCTTCGTTCATTCAGACGCACCCATGAAAGTAACTGGAGGGAAGGTGTTATATGGTCAAATTTACGAGTATTGCAGATGAATCGTATGCACACATTATAAACACGTTGTAATCTCTCAGCTAAGAGTGAACTTACATTGGTTAGCAAGGAATCGCAATAATTAAAATGGAACATTACAAGCGTCTGAATAAGATTATTTTTTAGACTAAGTGGTAGAAATTCTTTGATATGGAACAAGGAGTGAAGTTGAGAAAATATTTTTTTTGCAAATGTGTGTTACTTGAGTGTTCCAATTTAGATCGCTATCCATAAAAATGCCAAGATTTTTAACTGTTTCACTGTATTTAATAATAATCCCATTCAATATTATATGCGGTATAGTACCATTATCAAGAGTACTATCATTATTATTATTACTATTATCATTACGAGTATTATGATGATGATTATTATTATTATCATTATTATTATCAGTATTATTGTTATTATTATTATTATTATTATTATTATTATTATTATTATTATTATTATTATTATTATTATTATTATTATTATTAAGTAGACACTTCCTTCCCAAAGCTATATTTGAACTAATGTATGTCAGGGTCTAACATAATTTATTTCTTTATTACAAATTACTTTTGTTTGCTCCTCTTAGGTTGTCGACATGGGGTCGATTTGTGTGCTTGTCATTTAACTCTTTCCACTTCTATGTGCTTAGATTTAAACACATTACAGTTGTTCTATGTTTATATACTGTAATCTGTTTGTGCTGAAATGACATATCTAGTTGTTAGAGGTATTCTACAGCTTCATATATTTTTAATACTGCGTGTGATGTTTTATTATCTTTAAGTATTTAATCATCACCATTAATTACCGTTATCTCCTTTCAAAATAACCGAAGTTTTAATTGTTTTATCCAACATAACGTGATCGATTGTTTTGTGCAGTGGCGTAGCGTCAATGTAAGCTAAAAAGCTTAGCTTCCCCAGTTGATAATAATTTCATAATAAACCTGCAGTTTATGCAGAAAATTATTTATTAATTTTAATAGAATTTATGTTTACGCGTTAAATATTGCGATGCGGCAGCTCAGGATGATTTGTGATGCAGCAGTAAACAAGAAGCCTGCACACACCAGCTTCCAAGCGACCGGTTTCTTCTGTGTAATCCACCCCGCAGATTTTCCATCCCTTTCTAACTAAGCTACCCTAGTCGCAAGGCTCGCAAGAAGCTAGCTTTAACATTTAAAATAAGTAGTTTCCGAGTTATCCCTTTTCGTCAGTTGTGTTCAGTTGAAGTGTTAGTGTGCATTGTGGCTGATATAATAAATAATGAGCGAAATAACAGTTCCTGACACTAATTTACTTGAATTTTTTTTAGGACAATTGTATTATCAAAACTGACTTACGAACAAAAGTGTGATTTAAAAAACAAATGACCGACTCCCTTGCTGTCAATGAAGGACACAACCAAAAGACAGATGCATACTTACGTAATGATACTAATATTGTGATTTCTCTAAGTATGACAGGGAGTGAGCTAATGTTATACGTATACGAGTCTATTTGTTAAGAGATATGTGTAAACCGTGAAATCATATTTTATTACGTATCATTTGAGATCATGCCTTATTGGTGTTACTTACGATGTTCCAACCAATATTCGACTGCTGACTTGAAATTGACTACTATTTATTTTAAGACTGTATTTTTGTAATACGTTTTCTCATATTGCATGAAAGACAACTTGAGTTAGCTTCCCCTGCTCAAAATTTCATGCTACGCCACTGGTTTTGTGACACAATTAGAGTAAGGGAGGGGATTGTCGGATAGGTCTGGTAATGTCGGATAATCTCGGATAACTTATTTCTTTATTATGAATTACGTTCTCTACAAGTAGACGAACATCTGCATGAATAACCATTATTGTTGAGTGCTTCACTGTGTGTGAATAGCGTGTTTTCAACGCTTCTGCAAAAAAAGAAACTTTTTGAGGGTAAGTAATGTGATTTATTCGTTACAAGTTATTCTTATATTTACACAACATGGTATGCACTGTTTGATACACCATAGATAAGGCTTCTTAATTCTCTAATTGCAGAAATGCTATCGACAACATGTTTCATGCAGCTGGCTTGTTTTACTGTTTGTGAAGAATCGGCCAATGTCGGATACTAGCTGAGGGCAATGACGGATACTAGCCGAGGGCAATGTCGGATACTAGCCGAGGGCATTGTCGGCTGTCTTTCAATGCTGCTCGCTACATAAAAGCTGCCTTAAACCCATTTTTATGTTTTCTATAACAAACCACTACATTTTTACTCATGGGTATTTTTAATTAATGTAAGTAATTAATTTTCTAATTAATCGAATATTATGAAGTAACGAATTGTTTCTTCTTCTGATATTTTTAGATGCCTAAAGTAAAAGAAAAAAGAGATTCAGTCTAGAAAAATGGAAGTCTGAAGATATGGTAAATGCCATTGTCGCAGTACGAGAGAAAAGAATGGGCTATCTTGCTGCTTCCATAAGATTCAATGTACCTCGATCAACATTATTTGATTATGTACGGTCCAACTCTGAGCCCACCAAAGCCGTTAAATCGAAACTTGGACGAAAACCAATACTCCCAGCTTCACTTGAAGAGAAGCTAATTGACTATGTGTTAATGATGGAGAGAAAATATTTTGGATGAACCAGAAATGATGTTAAAAGGCTTGCATATCATTTGGCTAAACAGAACACTATTGTAATAGTTTCTGATATGCAATATATTATTTTAAATGCATTATCATACCTCTTACATAATAATGTCTAATGTATCCGACATTAGCTTCCCATTCTGTCAGTGATGATATTATTTCTGTTTTGTCTTTGCAAGTTATACAGCAAATACATATTACGTAAATTACCTGATACTTACGTACAATTTGCAGGTACCCCAAGAGGTTATACTTACTTACTTACTTACAAATGGCTTTTAAGGAACCCGAAGGTTCATTGCCGCCCTCACATAAGCCCGCCAGCGGTCCCTATCCTGTGCAAGATTAATCCAGTCTCTATCATCATACCCCACCTCCCTCAAATCCATTTTAATATTATCCTCCCATGTACGTCTCGGCCTCCCTAAAGGTCTTTTTCCCTCCGGTCTCCCAACTAACACTCTATATGCATTTCTGGATTCGCCCATACGTGCTACATGACCTGCCCATCTCAAACGTCTGGATTTAATGTTCCTAATTATGTCAGGTGAAGAATACAATGCGTGCAGTTCTGTGTTGTGTAACTTTCTCCATTCTCCTGTAACTTCATCCCTCTTAGCCCCAAATATTTTCCTTAGCACCTTATTCTCAAACACCCTGAACCTATGTTCCTCTCTCAGAGTGAGAGTCCAAGTTTCACAACCATACAGAAGAACCGGTAATATAACTGTTTTATAAATTCTAACTTTCAGATCCAAGAGGTTATTATAATATTAAGTAATTACAGTTCTAACTTTTTTCAATTGCCTTTATTTTGAAACATCAAAATGGTATTCGACAATACCTTCCCTTACTCTATACGATATAACTCACGCAACAGGTCACATATCCCCTTCCTGCACTAAGAGTGGGCTCTCCTAATGGCAGCTTCCTGTCAGCTATCCCTCGCTTTATAAATATACTATGAAGGCTCATGCTGATGTACTGAAGTTTTTGTCCTATAGTTCATTTGGGCCTCGTGTCTACAATTTTCAGAATGAAAAATGACCAACGTCACAAGTAAACGCTTTCATGGTTTTTATGATCTTTCAAAGATACAAAATGAAATGTAAAAATTTTATTCAACCACCAAGTTCTGTGAAACACTGGATAACGTGGTAAAACGTGTTTTTCTCGTAAACCTCTCTTCTTGTTTCACAGCTCGGAAGAGCTTTATTCTTGTTTATACAGGAGATATTTTCTAAAGATGATTTTCATAGCAAAGTTTTTAGACTCTAAGTTATTCTCTTTTATGAAGCTTGGTTCATAGCTTGAATTCTCCTGATTGCCCATGTAAATATCGTATCTTCCAGGAAATGTTATAGCGTTAGCACCTATAGTGATTTAGTATAACACATAGGAATGCAACAGCGTAAAATTTTATATCTGAAAGTCGGAATTTCTTCATTGGAAATAAAGATTTTATTGAGAAAGAACAACTTTCCTTTATATCTATGGCAAAAGAAGAAAATAAGTCCTACTTACTTATTTACTGGCTTTTAAGGAACCCGGAGGTTCATTGCCGCCCTCACATAAGCCCGCCATTGGTCCCTATCCTGAGCAAGATTAATCCAGTCTCTATCATCATATCCCATCTCCCTCAAATCCATTTTAATATCATCTTCCCATCTACGTCTCGCCTCCCTAAAGGTCTTTTTTCCTCCGGCCTCCCAGTTAACACTCTACATGCATTTCTGGATTCGCCCATACCTGCTACATGCCCTGCCCATCTCAAACGTCTGGATTTAATGTTCCTAATTATATCAGGTGAAGAATACAATGCGTGCAGTTCTGTGTTCTGTAACTTTCTCCATTCTCCTGTAACTTCATCCCTCTTAGCCCCAAATAGTTTCCTAAGCACCTTATTCTCAAACACCTTTAACCTGTGTTCCTCTCTCAAAGTGAGAGTCCAAGTTTCACAACCATAAAGAACAACCGGTAATATAACTGTTTTATAAATTCTAACTTTCAGATTTTTGGACAGCAGACTGGATGATAAAAGCTTCTCAACCGAATAATAACAGGCATTTCCCATATTTATTCTGTGTTTAATTTCCTCCCGAGTATATTTGTTACTGTTGCTCCAAGATATTTGAACTTCTCTACCTCTTCAAAAGAAAAATTTCCAATTTTTATATTTTCATTTCGTACAATATTCTCGTCACGAGACATAATCATATACTTTGTCTTTTCGGGATTTACTTCCAAACCTACCTCTTTACTTGCTTCCAGTAAAATTCCCGTGTTTTCCCTAATCTTTTGTGGATTTTCTCCTAACATATTCACGTCATCCGCATAGGAAAATAAGTTGGGGTTGGGTGATGGGCTAACAACCCATCACCGTAAAAAAACAACTTGTTACGAATCCTTCAAATAAGCCTAGGAATGGGACTGATTCTCTGGCACGACCACAGCAAAGAAATAAGGTTTTGAGATTTTTGAGGAAATAAGTCTATTGTTCTAAATTGCAACATCCTTTTCTTTATCATCAGCATCATTCTCAAACATTGAATGAATTATTCTGGTTCTAGTGAATTCTAAGCCTGTCCATCCCTGTTCGTAATGATTGGATATTTACAGCTTTGCAGAGAATGTATTTTAAACATTCTACACAAATCAATTCGCTGACCGCATGATGTAAGCGTGTTTGTAACCAATATGTAAAAATGTCCAATGTAAATTACGTAAAAGGAATAGGTACCTATACACCTGCATACATGAGTACACACAGACATACATACATGAATATATAGTACATACACACATACAAACAACAGACAAACGTTTGGATTCATTCATTCAGTCATTCATTCATTCATCATTCATTCCGTGCATACACAATGGATAAGCCAAATGTGTTTTATGATGCTATTCGTGAATAAAATATTAAAGGGAGAGGATGGTATTTTTTTTAACTTTTTTCCTATTTGGTGTAAAATATTAATTTTTTTGTATGTAGAGATCTCATAGCTGTGGCTACTCAACCAAACAAAAATATTTTGAAGAAAAAAAAATTATTTGGGGGCCCAAATTTGAAAAAAAAATATATACCCAATGCAGGATTGTACTAAAACCGATATATCTAAACCGTTCTTAAAGATAGATTCAAAGAGTTTTTTGCAATTTATTTGCAAAAGCATGTTCTACAAACTGTCTGTAACAGAATTTTGATATTAGTCCCTACGTTTGTAAAATAAACAATTGAAATTTAATAACAGTTTTCTGATTTCCTTTCTTGCAAACAAACGGACGTATTTTCAAAATGAAATCAATTAACAAAATTCTGTTACAGGGAAAAGTTTCTCAATAGTGTAAAGAATGTGTGTTCTAAATTTCATGCATGTATCTTTAATAGTTCAGAAATTATATCCATTTTTGTCTGGCAATGTACCAAAAAAAATGAAGTTACTGGAAACCGATGAAAGCGGGCGTGTGATTTAAAAATCAATAGCGTAGGAAGTTTAAAAATGACGTCTCAACATCCGATAAGAGCACAAATACCCACAAAATGTTATGCAATGCATTCCACACATATCAAAGGGTATTTTAAAGAAAAAAACTATTTTTTTGAACATTTAATTTACCGGAAACAACAATAAAAGTGGGCAAGTGATTTAAAAATCCATAGCGCAGGAAGTTAAAAATGACGTCTCAACATCCGATAAGGGCACAAATACCTACAAAATGTTATGCAATACATTCCACACATATCAAAGGGTATTTTAAAGAAAAAAATTTTTTTTGAAAATTGAATTTACCGGAAACAACAATAAAAGTGGGCGAGTGATTTAAGAACCCATAACGCAGGAAGTTTAAAAATGGCGACTCAACATCCGATAAGGGCACAAATACCCACAAACTGTTATGCTATGCATTCCACACATATCACAGGGTATTTTAAAGATTTTTTTCTTTTTAATTTACTCATTTTTCACCAAAAAATCCATCCTCTCCCCTTAGAGTAGAAGCATTAGAAATAATTTATCCACTTTCATCTATAATAATAATAAATCTGTAGCCAAAATTTTTCTGGTAATTTTCGATTTTCCAAAAATAATTGGTCCTAAAATATATAATTAACCACCCTGAAACCGAAAATCGCTTTTTTGAAATTTTTGTTTATATGTCTGTCTGTATGTTTGTTACCTCTTCACGCGATAATGGCTGAACGGATTTCGATGAAAATTGGAATATAAATTAAGTTCGTTGTAACTTAGATTTTAGGCTATATGGCATTCAAAATACATTATTTAAAAGGAGGATTATAAAGGGGGCTTGGATTAAATAAATCGAAATATCTCGCTTATTATTGATTTTTGTGAAAAATGTTACATAACAAAAGTTTCTTCAAAAATAATTTGCGATAAGTTTTATTCCTTGAAACATTTTGATAGGACTGATATTTAATGAGATAAATGAATTTTAAAATTAAAATAACTGCCATCTAAGGCCGTGTAATGAATTAAAAAACAAATGACTTCGTCTATAAGGGGTCTTGGACAGCAACAATCGAGAGCTATGAAAGATAGCCTACAGAGAATGTTTGTGTTTGTATGAAGTAATATCGGAAGCTAAATTAACCGATTTCTATAATTAATTATTATTTCACCATTGGAAAGTGTAGTTTCTCTAGATGGACATAATGCTATAATGTTATTACAGTAACTTCTGATATAATATGATATAATATAATATAATATAATATAATATAATATGTAATATTATATAATATAATTTAAGTTATTTGAAGGGTTCAGGACCATAGTGGGCCAAGCGCCATTTACTGAATACGTAGAAAACAAGGGTTAAAATTAAATTATTATCATAATTCAATGCAAACCTGTAACAAGTAAAATAAAGTATACACATTAAATCTAAATGATGTCAATCTTCCTTAAACTATGGTTGCATGTAATAAAAATTAAGAAACATGTTAAAGGAATTGTCATTGCACCAAATGAGTAATCTGTGGACCAAAATGATCGCATTTTAATTATTTGGATGCAATTTAATTTAAGTAACATATTAAACGATTTATCCTTCTATCAAACACGAATGTACCCTGGATCAAACGTCCTATTTTAATTATTTAATTACTTTATATTTATTTGTAACGGGTGCAGCGGAGCGCACGGGTACGGCTAGTTTTGTAATATAAACGTTGTAAACACATGCATTGCGCAACTAGTTAGGTAATTTTACTTCTATTAAGCAACTACACTCTATACCAGATGTCTTTGGAGCAGATATAATCAACGGAACGAAATGCAAGGGAGCACGGTTCACACGATACTAAATGTCTGTGTATGAATTAAGTGACCAACTACGTTTATATAACGAAAAGTGAAAATTAAAGTAATGTGTCTTTGAACGTATCTTCTTGCATCAGTCACTAGCTGTACTGCTGTCGTCTGATCATACACCGCACAGATGCTAGACGCAATAGAACTGTAGTAGTGGACGCGTCTCCGAATACCGTCTCCCAACCAGGATATGCACGCGCTGTTACATGAGATGCATGGAGACCCTTGTTATGGTCTGCTCCAAAGATATCAGGTATAGAGTGCAGTTAGACAATGATATTGATATTACCTAACTGGTTGCCAGCATTATCTTCTCCGACACACTTTCTACATTTTCCTTGGAACATCATTCTTCAATTTTTTTTATATTCCACTTCATATTTACGCGGGATTTCGATGGTGCTAAACATTGTATTGCAGAATTTGCAGCATTTTCAGTATCTGAATTCTCGTTTCAACTCATTTTAACAATGTTTTTTTAATTTCTCCTAGTACTGATGTTCTTCTGTTATAAACAAAAACCTATCGTGTTCAAAACTAATCAAGCAAATAAAAACGAATCGCCTCTCGCAGGAAGAAACTAATAATACAATCGCCTCTACACAAAAGACATGTTCAAAACTATTAAAAATAATAGAATTACTTTCATCTATACTAATAATAAATCTGTAGCCAAAATTTTTCTGGTAATTTTCGATTTTCCAAAAATAATTATGGTTAACATGTATAATTAACCATCCTGAAACCGAAAATCGCTTTTTTGAAATTTTTGTTTGTCTGTCTGTCTGTCTGTCTGGATGTTTGTTACCTTTTCACGCGATAATGGCTGAACGGATTGCGATGAAAATTGGAATATAAATTAAGTTCGTTGTAACTTAGATTTTAGGCTATATGGCATTCAAAATACATTATTTAAAAGGGGAGCTATAAGGGGGCCTGAATTAAATAAATCGAAATATCTCGCTTATTATTAATTTTTGTGAAAAATGTTACATAACAAACGTTTCTTTAAAAATGATTTCCGATATGTTTTATTCATTGAAAAATTTTGATAGGACTGATATTTAATGAGATAAATGAGTTTTAAAATTAAAATAACTGCCATCTAAGGCGGTGTAATGAAATAAAAAACAAATGACTTCGTATATAAGAGGCCTTGGACAACAACAATCGAAAGTTATGAAGAATAGCGTACAGAGAATGTTTCTGTGTTTGTATGAAGTAATATCGGAAGCTAAATTAACCGATTTGTATAATTAATTATTATTTTACCATTGGAAAGTGTAGTTTCTCTAGATGGACATAATGCTATAATGTTATTACAGTAACTTCTGAGTGAATCGAAGACTGGTAAGATTAAAATAGCTTCTTATGCACAGAAAACTTGATAGGCTATTCTGTACATTTTTATTCTATGCAAAATTTTAATAGGACTGGTATTTAAGGATATACAAGACTTAAAATAACAATACAATACATTTTCACCGCCGCCTCAGATTATAGGTCGTTATTCCTGCAGTAACTCCTATGTGCAAAATATAAAATTTTTGAGTAGAAAGAAAAAAACACATTTATTCATTCCATGGCGATGGTACATAGGAGATCGTGAATTCTTACATTTTCGAAAGAAAGAAATATAATTACATATCACGTATCACTATTTAAGTTATTTCAAGAGTTCAGAACCATAGCGGGCCAAGCGCCATTTACTGAAGACGTAGAAAACAAGGGTTAAAATTAAGTTATTACCATAATTCAATGGAAACATATAGCAAGTAATATAAAGTATACACATTAAAACTAAAAGATATGTCAATCTTAAGGGCGCAAATAGCCATAGATGCTGACGCGCCCTTTTTAAACCCCACTAACTAACTATGTCAATCTTCATTAAACTATGGTTGCATGTGATATCAATAAAAGAAACATGTTAAAGGAATTGTCATTGCACCAAATGAGTGGTCTCTGGATCAAAATGATCGCATTTTAATTTTTTAAATACTATTTAAATTAAGTAACATATTAAAGGATTTATTCTTCTATCAAACACGAATGTTTCCTGGATCAAATGTCCAATTTTAATTATGTAATTAATTTATATTTATTTCTAACGTGTGCAGCGGAGCGCACGGGTACGGCTAGTTAAAAATAATTTTTTATCAAAGTGGATAAAATATTGTACGATATACTTATCGTAAGTTGACATTACAATACTGGACTGGTTCTCAAATCTCGTTTGACAACATTCCAATCCATATTGTAACATGAAACTTTACGAAACTCATATCGTAAATGACTATTACGTTTATTTTTATATAGCAAATTTATAAGCCATAATAAGTAATCACAAAGACCTATTTCGTACTGCGATGACATTAAACGAGTATATATCCTATTCTGATAGTAGGTACTACAAATTACTGGTGTAACATATTTGAAAGTGGTGGTTTCAATAGTTAGCTGATAAATGTAGATAGTGTTGTTTAGTCAACTGTCCGAAGACAGGTTTTGAACCTTATAATTCTCACCGAAAAGGCACCACTTATGAGGCAACTAGGCCAGGAGATAATGGGGTAGGGTGACCAGTTCCTTTCCCCCTCCATTGAATACATCGCCGACTACCTACATATTATATTAGTCAGACTTCAAATGCATACAAACAATTGTTCCTCCTCTGACGCAATCGTCAAGTGAGATGTAGGGGAGTAGTGGGTACAGTGAGACAAAATATGAAGACATATGTATGCAAGTGACAATTCAAGTATTTTTAAAATCAAGTGCAATAGAAATAGAAATTAACACATGGAGTACAATAATGTATAAACAAAAAATGTTAATAGATAAAGGACATAATATACAATGCGTGTTTGTCAAAAAAATGCAAATGTCTCACTGTTCCCATTCAGGAGGGTACAGTGAGACACCACAGTGTCTTTACCTTGACATGTTCTGTAGGCTTATTTAGAACCATTTTGATGTCTGACTTCGAAACCATTGAAACATCTGGAATATTTGGAAAAGTACATTTTCCATGACATTTCAAACTTTTGTGAAAAAATGAAATGAATTTTTGGTGACAACAAAGCTTGTGATTATAAGAATTTAATGTAATTCTTTATCATTTTTTAACATTTTTTTTTTAAATTCTGTGAATATTTTTTTATTTATGAGACCATTAAAACGTAATTTATCCATTATTTTAAGCTACAGTTCCTAAATTCGTTACTAGTATGTTCATTTTTAATGTTAGTTTCCGGTAAATGTAATATAATTACAGTTTGTTTTTGCAAATCATTGGTACATGGGAACAGTGAGACGTCTCAGTGTACCCTTCAATGGCATGTCTCACTGTTCCCTTTACGCATAGTTCGTTTAAAAATGACGCCATCACTTTAAAATTAAAACAAGAAAGACGAAACTTTGCCAAACATAATCTCAAATACCATAGTATTAGGTAACAAAACATTCATATTTATATCTAATTTGTATATCCAATATAACGTTCATTAAACACAAGCCAAAATTTTACTTCTAGAGTAAAAAATTACGAATTATTTTTTCATCACTCACCTTTATAACTAGAATCAAATCGAGTATGAAAATACTGTTACTTTACTCATGCAACATACAACTCCACTGTTACCAACATCTCAACATTAAAATTTACCATCTAATAAAAAATGTGTCACTGTTCTCCCTGTCTTACTGTACCCACTTCTCCCTTACTGCCTGATAATCAAAGCTCGGAACTTGGGGACTTGTGTCGTGTGCATGAGTAAGGTTACAGGTACAACGAACACAAATCTCACGCTGCAAGTGCTCAGGGACAGTCGTGTGTACTAAGAAAGTGGCCACAACTAATGACAGGAAGACGGACGAAGAAACTGTTATGTCGAAGCCAATGACATTCAGAGAATTAAAGGTAAACGGTCTGTTTGAGGAAATAGAAAATACGTGTTATTTCGAATGGGTATTATAGAAGTTTGAAAATACATTTTGTTTTAAATTTAAGAACAGAATTTCGTGGAGCATTCGGAGGACATACATTATTTTTTTCGAATGGAGAGTTTATATTTTGTAAGTTGTGCCACACACAAACTAGAGGCTGGAAACGAAATTCATTGAAAGGCATTGCAGTCCCTCAAATTGTAGAAAAGTCTGTCCACAGCCATGGATCAAGTCGTAGAGGGGCTTGCCCTAGTAGTGACACACTAATTGAAAACTATTTTCGAGAAAAATTTAGGATATACTTATCTTTCTCAGATACGAGATCAGCTAGCAACTGCTGAAAATCGAACAGAAAACAGTAACAGTGAAAACATTCAGTATTTTAAGTCTGCTACCGAAAAATCTTCGAATGTAGATAGTCATACACTGTAATAAACTGTACACAGCAGAACAGTAAATTTGATATATTGCTCATGTTTATTTTTATTATATATATGCTATGAAATTACGTGTTTCAACCTACCATAATATTATCAATATGTTGTTGCAGCCACAAACCACTTTTGTAGCAGACCTGACAGTACCTCTGTGCTGGAAGCGGGAGTTTGTTGACATTGAAGTCCGGTCGCTTAGTCACGTGCAAAGACACAAGTCCCCAAGTTCCGAGCTTTGCTGATAATAGATATACATATCAGCCAGAACCTCAATCAGATATATGTATATAGTATAGAGTAGTTTTCTGAGGTGCTTATGATTAGGTTTGTCTTAATTTGACAATTAAAATATTACATGAGATTCAGTATGCTTGGAAATGTTATGTCCATATTATTTTATGGATTTATAATTGAGAGCATGGCTCCACTCATAGGAAGACATATTGTATTTCATTCCAAGAAGAATTTGTCCAACTGGAAAATTTGATACGTTAAATGGAAATGTCAGAAGCAGCTTTGCAGTTCACGGTCTTGCACATGCTGCTCAGAAGCATTCACTTTGAGCTCTGAAAATAATTAGTAAAAACGAAGGCAGTAGTTCAAGTTTATTGTGAACTAATTTCCCTTTCTATTGTCTCACTTCAAAGTAGGAAAATGCTGCGTCTGTTTTGTGAAATTCGGTTCTGTATTTTGTGCTTAATTTACGAGGATGTGCTTACGCTCAACACTCAATAAATGGAATTATAAGCGGCTTGCCTTCCTCGCTGTGGCTTTCTCTTACGAATTCGAAGCATATCCCGTATCTTATGTTTGTTTTTTAGTTTAATATTTTAAGTCATGACGTGGCATAATGCTCACCACACTGTTAGGGGATAAAGCTGATGACGGCTGTGCAGTGTCTGAATTTTTACAAATGTGACAACAGACCGTACCAATGTGTCCAATATGGCAGCTTCGATAGCAGCTGGATGCACTTAAAACCTTACTGTTATTTTTAGATGTAATAATAATAATAATAATAATAATAATAATAATAATAATAATAATAATTTTTAATATGTGATCAGATATTTTGTATTCGACAGATATTGGAGAAAAAAATGGGAGAATAAGGGTACAGTGCATTAGTTATTCATAGATTTCAAAAAGGCATATGACTCGGTTAAGAAAGAAGTTCTATATGATATTCTTATTGAATTTAGTATTTCCAAGAAACTAGTTCGATTAATTAAAATGTGTCTCAGTGAAACGTACAGCAGAGTTCGTATAGGTCAGTTTCTGTCAGATGCGTTTCCAATTCACTGCGGACTAATCCAAGGAGATGCACTATCACCTTTACTTTTTAACTTAGCTCTAGAGTATGCCATTAGGAAAGTCAGGATAACAGAGAGGGTTTGGAATTGAACGGGTTACATCAGCTTCTTGTCTATGCGGATGACGTGAATACGATAATTTTACTTGAAGCAAGTAAAGAGATAGGTTTGGAAGTAAATCTCGAAAAGACAAAGTATATTATTATGTCTCGTGACCAGAATATTGTACGAAATGGAAATATAAAAATTGGAAATTTATCGTTTGAAGAGGTGGAAAAATTCAAATACCTGGGAGCAACAGTAACAAATATAAATGATACTCGGGAGGAAATTAAACACAGAATAAATATGGGAAAAGCCTGTTATTATTCGGTTGAGAAGCTTTTATCATCCAGTCTGTGTCAAAAAATCTGCAACTTAGAATTTATAAAACAATTATATTACCGGTTGTTCTTTATGGTTGTGAAACTTGGACTCTCACTTTGAGAGAGGAACATAGGTTAAGGGTAGAATAACTCTTCTCGGGTTTTCAGCCAGGTGAGTTGGAGATTAGCTTCCACGCTTTCGACGGCTAGCTCTGCCATCTTCTTCAGGGAATGATGGCAGAGCTAGCCGTCGAAAGCTTGGAAGCTAAACTCCAACTCACCTGGCTGAAAACCCGAGAAGAGTTATTCTACATCAAACGCCGGGAAAGCCTCAAGTCATACATAGGTTAAGGGTGTTTGAGAATAAGGTTCTTAGGAAAATATTTGGGGCTGAGCGGGATGAAGTTACAGGAGAATGGAGAAAGTTACACAACACAGAACTGCACGCATTGTATTCTTCACCTGACATAATTAGGAACATTAAATCCAAACGTTTGAGATGGGCAGGGCATGTAGCACGTATGGGCGAATCCAGAAATGCTTATATACAGTGTTAGTTGGGAAGCCGGAGGGAAAAATACATTTGGGGAGGCCGAGACGTAGATGGGAGGATAATATTAAAATGGATTTGAGTGAGGTGGGATATGATGATAGAGACTGGATTGGTGTTGCTCAGGATAGGGACCAATGGCGGGCTTATGTGAGGGCGGCAATGAACCTCCGGGTTCCTTAAAAGCCAGTAAGTAAGTAAGTAAGTAAGTAAGTAAGTAAGTAGGTTCTAAGTTAAGAAATATTCAAAACTCAAAGATTCTTTTTATTAGGTATTGGTTTCAAAGTTTTACACGATAGGTGAAATTTTATTACCAGTACTAATAATAGTTTCGATGTTTTAGATGTACTCTTAGATAATCATATTTAAAACTAAAAGCATTCGAAATTTACCTTTATAAGTGTATATAAAGTTAAAAGCGATGTAAGTTTTTGAGAAAACATTACTAATGAAAGGAACTTCATATAAAGTTAAAAGCGATGTAAGTTTTTGAGAAAACATTACTAATGAAAGGAAATTCATGAAATTAATCGAAGTATTCGTGTAGTTGAATAGATAGAACAAATTGATAACCGTGAGAATGTGAAAAGGATACTAGGGTATTTGAAAAGAACCCCTCAACAGAAAGTTAAGACCTGAACGTGCTGGTATTTCTAAAGTCTGTTGACCTCGGAAATAAAACCCTCACGCTTCTAGCGCACAATAAAATAATCCAACTGAAAGAAACCTTGACGCTCTTTGAATTAAAGTGAGCCAAATTAGATACAATCATTGCCATCACTTCCATGTTCCCAAATTCTTTTAATTAATCTTTTTCACATGGACAGCAACGTCATTGCAATCGAATCCAAAAATCTACAGTATAGAGTACATAGGCTAATTCTTTCTAGAATTCTCATCTTTATGGTATTCTGTCCGTCTGTGTATGTAGAGTACTGCAAGGATTTTGTTAATTTTCATAACTATGAATCCACTTATCTTCTAATGATTATACAGGGACATCACTTTATTTTTACTTGCATTTTTATTGTACCTGCGTTTCTGAATGTACTTGACTCCCACCCCTTTCACTAATGTTCTTGCTCCCGTCAGCCACACAAACTTACGGCCGCTGTAGCAAACGAAGTCTGCTAGCAGTGAAGTAAATAGTACAGAGTATAGTGTGTTTCAGAAATATGGTTGCGTTTTCCATAGAAGAGAGAGCTTATATTATTGAAGCTTATTTCCAGGGACAGGTATTTATGGAGATTAATTTTATCACTTGTGTTTTTTAATATTAGTGTCGGCGGGGATTGTTGGAGATTGATTTGTACTCTTGTTGGATATTAATGGAAATTTTGGAAAATACAACTATTTTGGAATTGGAGTATTAACTCATTATTAATATTACTTTCCAAATAATTAACATTAAAGATTCATTGGATTCTGGTAAAGGTGCGGTATGACTAATAGACAATATTTGTTGGATTGAGACTGTATTTAACACACATTCATTAAAAACGGAAAAAACTTGCAGCCCTCAAATAACACTTTCAAATTATTAGTGAAATGTTGAATTCTCCGTCTTTAAAGGTCAATAATGTAATAAGAACTCCTGGAATACCATGTAATATAGCCTACTTGAATGCGCAAAAAATTCAAATGAAAACATGTTCGAAAAAAGAACTCAGAATATGAAATTCGCTATAAAACGACACAATAATAATAATAATTCGCGAATGTGTTCATATTTCGCTATTAGAACTGTATTTCGCGATTTGTCGTGATTGTTTTATCCGAATATTATTAATCAGAATCACTTAATTCGTAAAGATTAGTAAACATCTATTGCATATCTAGCCTATTAGGCCTATGTCGTGATTTTCGCGATCTCCGTAAATACCCGCCCCTGCTTATTTCGCACAGGTACGGTGTGTAGCATGACTGAATAAATTTATCTGTGTGGACTGAGCAGAAGTGAAGATTAGAGTTACCGAAAGTACGCTAATATGTTGAATAAAGTAGCCATTTATAATGAATAAAACCGCCAGAGGAGTTGAGTTTGTGGGAAAAAAATGTTACTACTCTACTGTATTTTGATAAAATACCGTAAAAGTAATGATCAAACTGAAAATCCTAATATCGTATTTCTCTGTAACATAAATGGATACACTACTTTTCTCTCCTCCTATAACTAGTAAAATGATTTGTTTACGTATTGCACTAGTAACACCAAACTCCTGTAATGGAAGGGGGCAACAGTGTTTCCGAGTATAGCCAGGTTAATGTTAAAAATGTTGGTAAAAATAAAGTGAGGTCCCTGTATTAGTCTTCTTGGCAGAGCACTGGCTTATGATGACTACATACCGGGGTTCGAAGCTGGGTGATGGCAGGGTCGTATTTGTAAATGACAAAGTCAAGTCTCCTCAAGGTTTTTCTCTGCGTTCTCTCGTTTCTCTCCATCATTGCACCATCTCTCTCCATCTCACTATCTCAGTATTAATTATGATAATTCCAATAACATCAACCAAAACAATGTCGGCGTGATGTATTGTTGTGACAGGCATAAAGGATGGCAATAGCCTGAGAAAGCTATAGTACGCTTTAGGTCAGGCCTGCAGAACTGTAGCTCCTGAGAGACTGCTATACTCCCCTTTCTTACCCCACCCACCTTTTCTACCAGCGCGGTCATGACGTTCTAGTTACGCTCGGCTGCATTAACATTCATTCTCGCGGCGGCAGGTATACAATACGCTATCAAGAATTACAAATGAACAGATAATAAAATCCTTAGAAATATACCTTTAGAAAATAAGAGAAAAATAAATGAGGGAAATAAATAAGTTAAAAGACATGTAAAATAAATTTTAAAATGTACGTGTGCATATAATGTAAGAAGGTCTACCTGTGTGTAGCCTATCGTCCTATTACTAGCAAAGCCGATTAAATCCACTTTTTGTGTAAAATAAGTTAAGTACAGTCCCCGACTTGTCTTTCCGTGCTCTGTATTCTACTAAAATGAAATAAGTCCGAAATGTTGCATGCAGGCAACAAACCAATTACTTTATTTGAAGAATGTATTATGATTTTTCGTGCATTAATAAAGTTTTAATTCCTGTTTTTACAAAAGTTGTATTACTGATCTTAACTGGTTTGACTAATAATAGGACGATAAATAAATTGTACGTTGATAAGTAAGTGATAGCTATATGACCGGATGTCAATGCTGTCATTCAACATTGTAACGCACTCCAGCCAAATAAATAAATAAATAAATAAATAAATAAATAAATAAATAAATAAATAAATAAATAAATAAATAAATAAATGAATAAGTAAGTAAGTAAGTAAATAAGTAAATAAATAAATAAATAAATAAATAAGTAAGAAATTAAGTAAGTAATTAAGTAAGAAATTAAGTAAATAAGTAAATAAATAAGTAAATGCATAAATAAATAAGTAAATGAATAAATAAATAATTAAATGAATAAATAAATAAGTAAATGAATAAATAAATAAGTAAATGCATAAATAAATAAGTAAATGCATAAATAAATAAGTAAATAAATAAATAAGCAAATAAGTAAATAAATAAGTAAATAAGTAAATAAATAAGTAAATAAGTAAATAAATAAGTAAATAAGTAAATAAATAAGTAAATAAGTAAATAAATAAGTAAATAAGTAAATAAATAAGTAAATAAGTAAATAAATAAATAAATAAGTAAGAAATTAAGTAATTAAGTAAGAAATTAAGTAAATAAGTAAATAAATAAATAAGTAAATAAATAAATAAGTAAATGCATAAATAAATAAGTAAATGCATAAATAAATAAGTAAATGAATAAATAAATAATTAAATTAATAAATAAATAAGTAAATGCATAAATAAATAAGTAAATGCATAAATAAATAAGTAAATGCATAAATAAATAAGTAAATGCATAAATAAATAAGTAAATGCATAAATAAATAAGTAAATGCATAAATAAATAAGTAAATGCATAAATAAGTAAATAAGTAAATAAATAAGTAAATAAGTAAATAACTAAGTAAATGCATAAATAAATAAGTAAATAAGTAAATAAATAAGTAAATGCATAGATAAATAAGTAAATAAATGAGTAAATAATTAAATAAATAAGTAAATAAATAAGTAAATAATTAAATAAATACATAAGTAAGTAAATAAATATATAAACAAATAAGTAATTAAGTAAATAAGTAGGCTTAAATAAGTAAATAAGTAAGTAAGTAAATAAGTAAACTAACAAACAAACAAACAAATAATACGCGTACTTCAGTTTAAAGAGAACTGGAACATGGCAAAATCTAAACCCCTAAAGGAATACTACTTCCAAAGGAAATAGTAATATGATTATTTTGTTGTTGAAGACGAAAGAATTGTTTGTTTACTTTGTCCCATCCAATTTATTTCCACTCGTCATTTCAATATTAAAATACATTTCAACAAAGCCCATATTAAGAATTATGGAATGCGCAAACTTTCGGATAAGTTCATTATTAGGAACTGTATATTGATTATTTATTTAAATACTGTAAAATTAAGGACGTCGCTCGTTGTGTTCATTTTGAATTGAAATTAAGAGTGACTTTCAAGGTCCATTACTTAAATGCTATAAATTTATGTTTCCATAGGTGATGATAGGAGGAAAGTTTTCGAAAAGCTGAAACAGGTTAGGGTGCAAAGAAATCTCAAAGAAACTACCGACAGGAAATCTAGCATAATTGTAAAACTTGAAACGAGATAACGCATTTGAAAACAATGAATTTATTACAATCCTTTTTGAAAATCACATGCCACCACTGATGGACCTTTGACGACAAGAGAAGGTAAATAACTCTACGCGGAAGTCGATCATCCCCAATAGAAGTGGAGTGAGGCTGACGTCATATTTCCCCTTCTTACGAGTTCTGCAGGCCTGGTTTATTGTATCAAACTTAGAGTTAAAGAGGGTATAGTGTAATAATTAAAATTAAAAATCAAGAATTTGTGTAATTAATTCATTGAATACTTTATGTTTTCATCAACAGTGATTTGATCGCAACGTATCTGAGACGTTTTTGTTTACATTCTCCTCTCGGACGTCGTGCAATTACAATCACCTCCAGTGCAGAGCAATGATCTCCAGGAGCTCTGGTACTCGTTGCAGCGTTACAACATGTTGCATTTCGCGTTCTCAAAACCATTGTTGTTTAGTGAACTGTCCGAAGACAGGTCTGGACTCCACAAGTGACAACAAAAAAGACATCACTCATAAGACAACTAGGCAGGAGATAACGGGTAGGGTGGCCTGTTCCTTTTTCCTTCCATTGCATAGATCGCTAACTAGATACATATTACATTAATCAGACTTCAGATGTATATAAACAATTGAAGTACGCCCCCGAACAACGCTGTATAGAACATTTTCCATTTTTTACAGTAGAGACATAAAACAATATTATCATAAAACAATAATTTAATTCGTATATCAAGGAAACAGGCACATTACAACATCACAATACATATGAACTCTTAATCAGGTGTATACTACTGAATGTTTTAAAATTGAAGTGGTTTTATAAGGAATAACAGTGGAACAACGATGTATGTTACTTAGTGGAACAATGCTGTATGTTTTCTATTGATGAACACTTACTAATAAGACATGGATTTGTGATCTTATAAACATTAGAAGCAAAGAAAAGGCACAAAATAACATAGGCCTAATGCATATAACACTTTAAGATTCTGTAGCATGTAAATACCGTAATTATTTTTAAAACTTGATTACACAACTTTTAACACTATATCATTTCGAAAAAACGTATAACTTGTCTTTTTTGTGTTAAATTTTATGTTACCTTGTTAACATGTTTCAGCCTGCTATCGGCTATCTTCAGAACTGGTTGTTGTTGGTCTTGGAGCCTTTTGTTTGTATTTCCTGGGGTGTGTTTGTGTAGTGTAAAGTGGAGTCAAAGAGTGTGTTTGTTCTGAAATTGAGTTGTGTGTTGAGAATTTCGTTTGGATGTGTTTTGTGTGTCTGTATATTTCGTATTGTTCTAGTGTGTTATGACTCTGGTTTTTGGTTGGATGTGTAGAATTTCCATATCTGTGCTGATGCCTCTGTAGGTGTGGTTAGCATTTGTGATGTGTTCTGCATATGTGGAAGTTTTTTGTAATTTTGTTATGGCTGTGATGTGTTCTTTGTAACGTGTCTCAAATGATCTGCCTGTCTGTCCTATGTAGAAGTTGTTGCAGATGTTGCATTTGAGTTTGTATACGCCTGTGTGGTTGTATTTGTTTGTTTGTGTTGTTTGTGTGTTGAGATGATTTTGTAGAGTATTATTTGTTCTGTATGCGATGTTGTCATTTAATTTATGATCGACCATGGCGAAATGTAGCAATTATACACCTGGTAGCAGACCTTTAATGCATGTCATTAAAATACACCTACTCATTAAAGGTCAGGTCTTTCAGCCAATGACGACTTAAGTTACAACTGTTCAGCCAATGACAGGTCAGCTTTCTACCGTTATAAAACCGCAAGTATCGATTATTCTCGAATATGCAATCGAAAGAGAATTAGCGAAAAGTCACGGAGGCCGGAAATCCAATACTGTCGCAGAAGGTTATGTTCTGTTACTATAATAATTAGCGTTAATTATAAATAATATTCAAATAAATTAAATTTGTCATCTCGTTTTTCAATATCTAATTTTAATTCAATGTTATCTCTGTAGGTTCTTATGGCCTTGCAAGGTCAATGTGGACATCTGTTCCTCGGAAAAAAATCAATACTTTCGCGTCTGCGCACATCTCACAACATATGGGATATTGCTCAAAAATTAATAATATCAAGTTAGAAGTATGGTCGAGCATAAAAAGTCGTATGAAACTCGCCTATAATGGTAATTAAGAAGCTCGTATGAAAATTATGAAACTCGCTTGCGCTCGTTTCATAAATACCCATACTCACTTCTTAATTACCTTCATTATAGGCTCGTTGCATAATGTACTATTGTCGAATGAGGTTGCTATTTTGTGTGTGTTTTTGTTTTCGTATGTTAGTGTAATGAATTTTTTGTGTTCTTGTGTTTGTGTTGTATTCTTATGTTTTTTTGTATTATGTTTTGTTTTTCTTATTATGTTGTCTATTATGTTGGGGTTGCATCCGTTTTCTTGTGCTATGTATTTGATTGTGTTTAGTTCTTCTTTGTAGTCATATTGGTTCATTAGTATGTTGAGTAGTCTGTGTACCATTGTTCGGAATGCAGCTTGGTTGTGTTGTGTTGGGTGGATGGAACAATGGTACACAAATTACTCAATCAGGCGACCGCAAATGTTGTGTACTGCAGTAAGAATAACACTATACAGCGTTGTTCCACTCATCTAATTTGGAAAGGTTTTTCCAGGCACCTCTTTGCTTTTCCCGCTTTTGTATGGCTTTCCAGAGTCCCGTAGCTTCTTCCGTTTGATACAGGACATCATTTTATTTTTACTTCAATTTTTATTGTACCTGAGTTTTTGAATGTACTTCACTCCCACCCCTTCTACTAAGGAAGTTCCAACTCCACACAGAACCAAGACCGCAGATAGTAAGCAGTACTGAGTTACCTGCTCGCCCCTCTGTAATAGCTGGGCTGTCTTAGCTCTTTTCTGAAAACATTAATTTCTCTTAGGAATTGGACGTTTACGTAATATTATACAGCTGTTTAATTTAACTTAAATAAAAGGGCCTCGTTAAGTAATTAACTGTCACATGATTTCCTCCCTTTCTACAATCCTGCGGCATAACCACTTGGACGGACAGTAGATAACATATCTGAGTAATTTTATATTTTCGGGTCGGGCAGAAGTGAAGATTGAATTTACAGTACGTAGAGTAGGTACAGAATTATTTCAACATGAGTTACTAGTACGAAGGACGAAACTGGCAATTGGAATTATATGCAATAGTCTATAGTGTGATAATATGCACAAAAGAACTGAAGCCTGTATCGAAATGAACGGCCACCATTTTCAAAATTGTGTTTATTCATATTATGATTATTTTTCAATTTAACTTCTTTCTCTATATTGTACGCTAATGTGCTGCAGACAGTATAATATACACTGCATAATGAATACGTTCGCATGGATAACTCACTTCGTGAGTAAAAACACTTATTCTTAATACAGTACTGTACTTTGATTAAAGAAAAACCTAATGAAAATTATCAAATTCAAAATCGCGATATTTCCTAGTTTACGTAAATGGATGAACTACTTTTCTTCCTTCCTATACCTAGTAGAGTGATTTGTGTTTTACGCCAGTATCATCGAACTCTAGTCTTGGAGGGGGGAGCAAGCGGTGTTTCCGGTTCTCTAAAGGTATAGACAGGTTAATATTAAAAATGTTAGTAAAAATAAAATGCTGTCCCTGTGTTATTCCACTCAGACATGTTAATTTTGCGTTTTCTCGACATTTTGAGACATTTTAGATCGCTTGGTGAAGCATGCAAACTGCCTGCGTCCGCCACTTTGCTATACATCATTGTTCCGTTGAAGTGGTCCAAATGTCTGACTATTAGTGCCACTTGAGGGATGGATATTTGACATTCCAGTGTGTTTTCCATGTGTAGGGTGTGCTATACATCGATGTTCCATTAAAAACTCGAAATCTTAAAAAAAATGTGCTATATAGCGTTTTTCGGGGGCGTATTGTTCTTTCTCTGATAATCGTCAAGTGAGATGTAGGGGAGACTGTTGTACCTTCAGCATAGTGTACCTTTGAACACTTTTTTTTTTTTTTTTAATTTTTGCTGCTACCTAGAGGACTCAAACTGAAGTAGATTGTAGAGAAAGCCGCTAAGTAGCTCTGGCCGTAGTTTCAGTTTGATTTATTGCAAAGTGTGAGTTCCGTGGACAAAAGAAGTTTTTTTAGTACCAAAAGTAAACATTTCGTTCATTGATGTATGTTTTCTAACACAAAACCAGATTGCATTTGTTAATATCTTTCAAGTACGGTGTGTTCCCTATCATCTGGTGAGTAATAACATATTTTAATTTCCATGATTTATTTGACTCTCTAGTTTTCGGAGCCATATTTGTTTAAACGTGCACCCTCTTGTACCTTTGAACACAAACCATCTTGTACTATGGAACATGTTCCAAATTACACGATACTATCGGTTTTTGTTTTTCTTTTATTTTAAGGTCATGTCACGAAGTAAGTCTGGAATTAAAGAGGCCCCCAATTGATTCGGATGTCTTGAAAAAGCTGTTGAAGCAGTTATTGCTTCTCCAGGAAATAAAATCTCAATCAGAGAAGCCTGCTCTGGTTTATGATGGCAAATACATTTTAAATATAATTGTCAGTTTTTACAGCTATATTCCCACCTATATTCCATGTGTTACAACTTACAAGAGGGTATGTTCCAAGGTACATGATCCTGTTGTACCTTAGAACACCTTACATATCCCTTCATTTTATTTTTTCCATCCTTAATAGGTCTGTAAAACAGGAAAATACATACAGGAAGTTGTAAAGGAATCATCAATGATTATTTCAAGCATTTTCTAATTTAAAAAATTTCATTTCCCAAAATTAAAAAAAACTAAAATGTGAAAAGTGTTTAAAGGTACAACAGTCTCCCCTACTGCCGGATAATAACAGAAATTCAGATCGTATTAAAATCAACGGTAGGCTATTAGTTGAACGACTTAAATAACCACACACGAGACTTAATCGTTTTATTTGTCTGGCTTTATTGCGATGCAGCTTGACAGTGACTAGGACCAACAAGAGAAGAGTAGCAGTTCTCTGAGCTTGTTCGCACACTGGATCGTCTCTGGGGGAGGAAGACACAGAGGAATGCGGTTTTCGGTGTGTCGAGTAACTAGCTTACTTGCGGTCTGGGCTTCAGTGCTGGTAACACAATTACACGACGCGTGGGGTAGCGCGATCTGCCATCATGCCGAGCAAACAAGAACTCGCTGTTTTAAAGCCTTGTTTAAGCAGCGTTCACAGTTTCTTCAGGCCTCCTAAAATTAATTGTACCTTCAGTTTGTGGTCAGGAAAAGTTAATCAGACATAACGCAGTTCTTCTAAAACACAAATTTAATTATCCCAGTTACACGATAGCTTTGCAAATAAAAGTAAAGACAGATTTCATTAAACGCACAATTATTAAATCAGACACGTATTGGTTAGATTCGGAACCTTAGTCTAAATACTGACGATTACAAAAATATTTTTATATAAAGTCCTCTATCTATGTACATATTTTTTCTATTCGTACCAAAAAATGAAACGGAAGTTTCAATAAACGTGTTGTTTTGTTTGAACGAACGTTATTAATTTGTTTCTTCGCTGTATGTCTACATATTTCTGGTGGCGTGGAAGAGAAGGTCTGATGCCTTTAACACCACCAGAATAAATGAATTTGTTATTATTATTATTATTATTATTATTATTATTATTATTATTATTATTATTGTAAGAGTACAGAATAAAATAAAAACAAAAATACGATGTATGTGTGTATGTATGTATGTATGTATGTATGTATGTATGTATGTATGTATGTATGTATGTATATATGTATGTATGTACTTTTTTATTGAGAACATCAACTGCATGCCCCATTGCATAGTAATGTATGTATGTATGTATGTATATATGTATGTATGTATGTATGTATGTATGTATGTATGTATGTATGTGTGTATGCATGCATGTATGTATGTGTGTATGTATGTATGTATGTATGCATGTATGTGTGTATGTATGTATGTGTGTATGTATGTATGCATGTATGTGTGTATGCATGCATGTATGTGTGTATGTATGCGTGCATGTATGTATGTGTATGTATATATGTATGTATGTATGTGTGTATGTACTTTTTTATTGAGAACATCAACTGCATGCCCCATTACATAGTAATGTATGTATGTATGTATGTGTATGCATGCATGTATGTATATGTGTATGTATGTATGCATGTATGTGTGTATGCATGCATGTATGTGTGTATGTATGTATGTATGTATATGTGTATGTATGTATGCATGTGTGTATGCATGCATGTATGTGTGTATGTATGTGTGCATGTATGTATGTGTGTATGTGTGTATTTATTTATTTATTATTTTGCTAATAATCGTAACATAAAATATAATATATGTATGTATGTATGTATTTTTTTATTGAGAACATCAACTGCATACCCCATTACATAGTAATGTATGTATGCATGTATGTTTGTAGTATGTATGTATGTATATGTATGTATGTATGCATGCATGTATGTATGTATGCACTCCGAAGACTGATTTGTACCTCCTGACACGAATGAGGATCACCCATGAGGCAACTATGTTAATAATGTCAAAAGAAGTGCTTATACAAATTTTGGCCACTCGACCGCAATGAGGCCGTCCAGAAAGTAATTTTCCCTGGGACCGCTTACAGAAAGAAAGCACAATTACATGGAAAGATTTATTGAAACAGGTACAGCAATTGTTGCGCTATTTATCAACATATCCCCCAATGGAACTGAGACATTTTTCATACCATGGGATCAATCTTTGTATCCCTGTGTCGTAGACGTCACCCACCTGGGATCAGAACCAGCGTTTGACAGACGTCTGCACCTCTCTGTCGATCCCATGATATGACACATGTCTCAATTTCGATGGGGAATATGTTGAAAAAATAGCTCAACAATTTCTGTATCTGTTCCAATAAATTTACGACCCTCGTAATTGCGGTCGAGTGGCCAAAATTTGTATAAGCACTTCTTTTGACATTATTAACATGGTGAAAAAAAAATAACTCTTTTATCTGCCGCATCAGAATGTTCGCTTGTAAACCAGGAGATGATGGAGTAGGATGACCAGTTTCTTTCCCTCTCCATTGCATACAACACTGACTAGTAAATATTTCACTAATCAGACTTAAAATATAATATATACATCTTGATTACACAACTTTTAACACTGTATCACTTCTGAATATGTATGATAACTTTCTTGTGTTATATTTTAACGTACCTTGTTAACATGTTTCGACCTATTTTCGGTCATCTTCGGAACTGGTCGTTGTTGGTCTTGGCGGCTCTTGTTTCCTGTGTGGGTGCGTCCGTAGTGTAGAGACAAAGAGTGTATGTGTATGTGTATTCTCAACACACAACTCAATTTCAAAACACATACACTCTTTGACTCCACACTACGAACGCACCCACACAGGCGCCAAGACCAACAACGACCAGTTCCAAAGATAACCGAAAATAGGTCGAAACATGTTAACAAGGTACGTTAAAATTTAACACAAAGTTCTTATGCATATAATACATATAATATTATGCATCAATTGTTCATCGTCTGACAAAATCGTCATGTGATATGTAACATGTCACATGTTACTGCTTGACAATGCTGTAGATGTATCACCTAGAACCTCAATCAGAGAACTGATCTGTATGTAAACGAAAATTGGACACTAACTATAACAAAACTAGAAATGGAGCTGCAACAGGTGATTGGAACTAAGGCTTTAATGAAGAAGAAGATTAAATGATTCCATTTATTTATACCTTTTGTGAAAAACTTAAACTAATCTATAAATAGTAATATTATTATTTCCATCGTGAAAAAGAAATTAAATTGCTCCGAAATGCGTGAAAGTATAATGAAGTAGTATGTGCTGTCTTCGTAATAACTCATTTTTATAAAATTTCACGACCTTAGGCTCCGTGTAAGTGTGATGTTTAATTCTTATCTGATATTGACGCTACCATTACGTGCAATATTAGGATCAAAGTTAGTTGATTAGGATTGTATCACTTTAGTACGGGACCTTATACTTCTCACCGTCAATATGTTCGTTTCTATTCGCTATAGTGACGTGAGCCTGTATCGTTGCTAGGTGCAAATTCAGCCGACCCAGTAGTTTAATGAGATTTACCTTCCCCTCATTAAGACTGGGCTTGTGCCCTTCTCTCAAGTCATGACTCTGTGATGTGCTGACCACATGATAAACGGGTCTTGCTATAGTATTTGTGCGACTTTAATATTGATTCATAACTCATAAGTAGCGGTAGAAGATAAATTAGAAGCTTTAGACAGGGAACCTTATTTATAAAATAAATACAATATATTTGATTAAAAAATTCTCCAGAAAATAAAAATATGCTCCAGAATAAAAAAACAAGTAAAAAATTATAAGAAACCACTCCCAACGTTATTGGATAACTGAAGAATACTTGCTAGGATACCCAGAAGAAACTATATACAACATGAGCTGAAATAAGTACAACAACAACAATAATAATAATAATAATAATAATAATAATAATAATAATAATAATAATAATAGTAAAGAGATAGGTTTGGTAGTAAATCCCGAAAAGACAAAGTATATAATTACGTCTCGTGACGAGAATATTGTACGAAATGGAAGTATAAAAATGGGATATTTATCCTTTGAAGAGGTGGAAAAATTCAAATACCTGGGAGCTTTATTGATTTTTTAGTTCACAAAAGTACAAAACTTAATTATTTAACAAAAAGATCAATATACAAAAGTAGTTATACCTAATAAATATACAATTTCCTAAACTAATTTATTTATCACAAATCTCAATAATTTATTGGTTCAAACTTGCAACAGTAACAAATATAAATGATACTCGGGAGGAAATTGAACACAGAATAAATATGGGAAATGTCTGTTATTATTCGGTTGAGAAGATTTTATCATCCAGTCTGCTGTCAAAAAATCTGAAAGTTAGAATTTATAAAACAGTTATATTACCGGTTGTTCTTTATGGTTGTGAAACTTGGACTCTCACTTTGAGAGAGGAACATAGGTTAAGGGTGTTTGAGGATAAGGTGCTTAGGAAAATATCTGGGGCTAAGAGGGATGAAGTTACAATAGAATGGAGAAGGTTACAAAACACAGAACTGCACGCATTGTCTTCCTCACCTGACATAATTAGGAACATTAAATCCAGACGTTTGAGGTGGGCAGGGCATATAGCACGTATGGGCGAATCCAGAAATGCATATAGAGTGCTAATTGGGAGGCCGGAGGGAAAAAGAACTATGGGGAGGCTGAGACGTAGATGGGAAGATAATATTAAAATGGATTTGAGGAAGGTGGGATATGATGATAGAGTCTGGATTAATCTTGCTCAGGATAGGGACCGATGGTGGGCTTATGTGAGGGCGGCAATGAACCTCCGGGTTCCTTAAAAGCCAGTAAGTAAGTAATAGAAACTGCAGTTGATCAAGGGTAAATAAGAGTTTATAGAAATAATAATGTTGTAACTGAATCCGAGATGAATGGGAAAAGGAAGGAAAGAAAATCGATAACCAGAGATAAATTTTCTTACACGCTACAATAGTAAGGAACGGACGCCGGAGAATAAATTTGTAACTATTAGTGGAAATTAATCAGTTATTTGTGTTAGTTGTATTGTGTGATTTTCGTTTCGTTTATCTGTCTATACTAATATCAAATTGCTTAGCTGTAGGAAAAGCAGTCCTTCGTCAGAGATGACATTTCTCAGGATTGGGCAGATTCAAAATCCATACAGATAAAGAGGGAAAATAATCTAAACGGTGTGTGACCGCGTATTGTTACAAGAGTATGAGAGTTCCAAGCTTGTTGGGTATTTGTCTCACTCCGTTTTACATTCCAGTAACTTACACAATTTTGAGTGTGGAGAAATACTACTAGAAGCAAAATTTAACAGCAGGATGACCAGGTCATCTGAAGATGTCACTAGTACGAGGGATTGAACATGGATTTGGGAGTTGAACGTAGATTTGTAAGAAGCGAGTAAACTCTTGAAATATGGAAAATGCCTATTATTTTACGGAATGGCTCTACGTTCATAAGATTTGGGGCGGAACTAGCCTGTAGATCTAGAATCTTGACGTTATATTATTATTATTATTATTATTATTATTATTATTATTATTATTATTATTATTATCATCATCATCATCATCATCATCATCATCAAAATTATATTTTAGATTTTGGAAATATAAGCATGGTATGAATTTATAAAACAGTTATATTACCTGTTGTTCTGTACGGCTGTGAAACTTGGACTCTCACTTTGAGAGAGGGGCAGAGATTAAGTCTGTTCGAAAATAAGGTGCTTAGAAAAATATTTGGGGCTAAGAGAGATGAAGTTACAGGAGAATGGAGAAAGTTACACAACACAGAACTGCACGTATTGTATTCTTCATCTGACATGATTAGGAACATTAAATCCAGACGTTTGAGATGGGCAGGGCATGTAGCACGTATGGGCGAATCCATAAATACATATAAAGTGTTATTTGGGAGGCCGGAGGGAAAAATACCTTTGGGTGGCCGAGACGTAGATGGAAGGACAATATAAAAATGGATTTGATGGAAGTGGGATATGATGATAGAGACTGGATTAATATTTCTCAGTATAGGGACAGATGGCGGGCTTATGTGAGGGCGGCAATGAATCTCAGGGTCCCTTAAAAGCCATTTGTAAGTAAATGAACATAGTATGGTGTGGGCATGTGCGACGAATGTCAGATCTGCGGATACAAAGAAAGATTCTAGACTGAATGCCACCTGGAAGAGGAAAGAGGTGGTCCCAATAATAATAATAATAATAATAATAATAATAATAATAATAATAATAATAATAATAATAATAATAATAATGATGATGATAATAATAATAATAATGATAATAATAACAATAATGATGATGATAATAATAATAATAATAATAATAATAACAATGGATGATATTTAAGATGGATGAGAGAATAAATGTTTAGAAGAAAATAGAACGGAGGAAGAAAATAAAAGTGAAATAAACTGTTGGACATAGGAAGACATATTTGCATTGTGTAGCTGTTCATTATTATTATTATTGTTATTATTATTATTATTATTATTATTATCGTCCATGAGGCAATTGTTTCCATTCTCTAATTATTTTATTCATATATATAATAAATAGCAACGGTGAAAGGCCGCAGCCTTGTCTTACTCCTGTATGAATTTCTGTCCAATGCGGTGGCATCCTCAGAAGATGAATTACAACGTTGAATTTTTAATTTTAACAAAACTGGAATTAAATATGATATGAAAATAAATAAAGAAAAAACTAAAATTAATGCCTTCTGCGGAAAAAACCCTGTGCCTAGCAAAATATGTTTAGATTAAAAAATATTAGAAAGGATAAATTATTTTACATATCTCGGATACACATTATCTTTTTTCGATGAAGTAGACATTTCACAGAAAATTTCTAAATACACCAAAACAATGGGAATATTTAACACCATTATGAAACCTTCCCTAGTACAAAGGCATACTCGAATTCGCCTTTACAAGACCTTAGCGAGACCTATACTTTGTTACGGCAGTGAGGCATGGACATTGAGGAAGAAAGACGAAAGCAGAATAACGGCTAATGAAATGAAATTTATGAAATATACAGCGGGATATACGAAATGGGATCACAAACGCAATGAAGATGTAATGGAAGAACCTGTAATTAATCACGTAAAACATTATCAGAACAACTGGATAAATCATCTGCATCGCACGCATAGAGATAGAATTCCAAAAGTCATGCTCCACTGTCGTCCAAACGGGAAGAGATCTCTCGGTCGTCACAAAGGAGTCTTTATTGAAAATTCAACTGTGACATCGTAACAGGCCATTTGGCCTAATACTTGAAGGGAAGAAGAAGAAGGATTATTATCGTCATATTAACTGGTATCTGGCATTTACATTTATAAATAACTGAATTTTCTAGTTAGGCCTATATGTTTTTCATGAGTGAAGACCAACGCTTGAGGTAAAATAGAGCAAACGTAACATTACACACTGTATTTTCTGAAAATAACATAAACAATCTTCACTTTCCTGCTCGGAATATAATGTGCCTGCTCAGAATTTGTAGCTTTCTCGAGTTTAGAGACTGAACAAATTATTACTTGATTGTTTGATAAATGCTAATAAGAATTTACTGATCCGTCTTATTTAAAAGTTTCTAGTAAATGACATGTGATCATTTTATAAACAGGTTTGCTTATATAATGAAAAGCTGAACTAATTTGCAAGAGAAATCTATGACCGTCGAGAGATGAAAAGACTAGGACAGAATGAAAGGAAGTCTGGATTGAAAGCTCTGCTGGAGGGACGTCAAAGGGACGTAAGACATGGAAATCATTTCTCACTGGTCTTTGGTTTTGACGCCTGAATACATTTAAATACAGAACAGGGCAGCTGAATGTAAATAGAAAGCTGAACTGTTGCTACGGCCATGCAAAAATAGGGGCTTTTGTTTGGCCTACCATTCATCGTATGTTGTATACATGCTGGCTGTAATTGAAGAATTAAATTAAAGCTACAAACGAGGCACAGAAAGGCTTTCTGTATAAATAGCAACATAAATATATTTGTACTCCTGCTGCTACTATTAATGATTCGATAAAAACTATTGTTACTGTATCGCTGATGTTAATAATAATAATAATAATAATAATAATAATAATAATAATACTTACTTGCTTTTAAGGAACCCGGAGGCTCATTGCCGCCCTCACATAAGCCCACCATTGGTCCCTATCCTGAGCAAGATTAATCAAGTCTCTTTCATCATATCCCACCTCCCTTAAATCCATTTTAATATTATCTTCCCATCTACGTCTCGGTCTTCCCAAAGGTATTTTTCCCTCCGGCCTCCCAACTAATACTCTATATGCATTTCTAGATTCGCCCATACGTGCTACATGCCCTGCCCATCTCAAACGTCTTATTTATTTCAAATATACAGAATAAAGAAATATAATTACAAAACAAACAAAGAGAAATACAAATAAAATAATACAAGCAATATAAAAGAAGATACAGTAGTATTAACAAAATTTGAGACCGAATGAGCAGCGCTCGTGCTCGGTCGCAGTTCAGATATAATATTAAAATAAAAAATAATAATATAAATAAATAAGTAAAATAAAATAGGAACTAAAATATAATTACAGCGGCAATGGAATTATATAATATAATATTAACACTATAGAAGAATAATATCGCACGTGAAAAGTAGGACTAATATATATTTCAAAATTATAGAATTCAAATATAATATAGGTTGATTAATTCATACACATAGGCTATAAATTTATTTAATCAAATTGAAGATATTAACACGTTTCTAATTTTCTTGTTATATGTTAGTGGGTTACATGTTAGAAGTTCTGGGTGTAATTTAGCTAAAGCATTGTACAACCAAGGGCCAAAATTTATGCTATGCTTTAGACCAGCAGATGTGAGACATTTAGGTTCTACTAATGTTGAATTAATATTTCGTCTTGTGTCATAATTGTGTGTCTGTAATACAAACTTATTACGATTTTTATGATAAAATTTTAACAGCGTATACTTATAAATTTGTTCAATATTAAATACATTAAATTCAGAATAAATTAATTTAGTTGGATAATCGAAACGTTTCTTCAAACAAATTTTAATTATTCGTTTTTGTAGTAAATTTAACGGACTAAGATTAATTTTTGTACTTCCACCCCAAACAATTATACCATATTGAATGATAGACTGAATAATGGCCAAATAAACATTTCGTAGAACTCTAATAGGTAAGTAGCATCGAAGATTAACGAATTTATAAATTGTTTTACGAAGCCTCTTACAAAGATAAGTAATGTGATGAGGCCATTTTAAATTCTGATCAATAATGATACCCAGATATTTGACATACGTGGCTTCTTTCAAAGGTGGACGTCTGGATTTAATGTTCCTAATTATGTCAGGTGAAGAATACAATGCGTGCAGTTCTGTGTTGTGTAACTTTCTCCATTCTCCTGTAACTTCATCCCTCTTAGCCCTAAATATTTTCCTCAGAACCTTATTCTCAAACACCCTTAACCTATGTTCCTCTCTCAAAGTGAGAGTCCAAGTTTCACAACCATAAAGAACAACCGGTAATATAACTGTTTTATAAATTCTAACTTTCAGATTTTTTTCACAGCAGACTGGATGATAAAAGCTTCTCAACCGAATAATAACAGGCATTTCCCATATTTATTCTGTGTTTAATTTCCTCCCGAGTATCATTTATATTTGTTACTGTTGCTCCAAGATATTTGAACTATTAGCATTATTATTGTACTATAATTTTTCTTTAGCTGATTAATCGTTTCTTGTAAAGTTTATAAACAGGTTTATTTTTATAATCCTGTTTACAGAAATATAGTGCCAAAGGTCACATATCTGCGGAAACGTAATTATTGGACCATAAGTTCTCTTTAGCTGATTTATTAGATTCTTCTAAAATGTTAAACAGTTTTATTTTTATAATCCACCTCATTTAAATATAGTACCAAACACGGAGACATATCTGCGGTACCACTGCGTAAAAAGCGCCAGTCATTTGGTTCCAGTCTGTGCTTGGAATGGAGCCAGGGGGCCAAGACGGCGGCAACGAATATGACGCCGAAGCGCCGGCAGGACGACCCACACGCCATCATTCGTCGGCGTCTTCATGTCTCATTGTCCACGAAGCAGTTTCAAAACTGGAAGATCTGCACATAAAAAGCCGCGTCCTAGTTGCTGGTTTCCTTCAGAATATCTAGGTTAGGTACTAAAAACCCGCAGTAATTCTTTATTCGGACACTTCCTTTTACTTAATCCGCAGCAGAGAAAGCATGCAGCTATTGGTAAAGCTCGCGATATAAGTGAAAGAGATGATTGCATATTGTGTGTGGTGCAAAGCAGAAGATGTTATCAAATTTGTCTCAAGGGCGCCGGTATGAAACGTTGAACTTATGAACATCAGAGTAATGGAGTGCAATCGACGTCCTTCTTTTGATTTCATCTGGACAGAAAATGTGACTGGAAGTAGGTCACAGACTTTTCACACTAGCCATATGTCTCACAAATGTGAAGTTATTTTTTGTTTGCAAAAGAACAGTCTAGCAAATTTAAAATTCCTTACAAAACCGAAAATCTTTTCCTTGACACTTTTATCATGCTGAACTTCCACATGACTGATCGGTTTTCCCATAAAACTTGCTTACTATATGCTGTATTTATGTGTCTACATCCCAGACACAGTTCACTTATACATGACCATCATTTTATTTTTACTTCAATTTTTATTGTACCTGAGTTTTTTAATGTACTTCACTCCCACCCCTTCTACTAGTAAACTTCCAACCGTTTACGACAAAGAGCCGAGGGCGCGTAAGCAGTACTGAGTTAGTGAGTATAGTACGTTCCAGAAATATGTTCGCGTTTTCCAGTAACGAAAGAGCTTTCAATATTGAACCATATTTTCACACAGGTACTGTCGTCCGTTTGCCTACGTCGCATTCCGGTTTCCCCCACCCTCCTCTGTTCGCCCCTGTGTAAAGTCTAGTAGCTGGGCTGTCTTAGCTCTTTTCTGAAAACATTAATTTCTCTTAGGAATTGACGTCTACGTAATATTATACAAGTATTTAAAATAACTTAAATAAAAGGGCCTCGTTAAGTAATTAACTCTCACGTGATTCCTCCCCCCCTTTCTACGACCCTGCGACATAACCACTTGGACGGACAGTAGATAGCATTTCTGAGTAATTTTATCTTTTCCGATCGGGCAGAAGTGAAGATTGAATTTACAGTACGTAAGGTACTCTTTTATAGAGTAAGTATAGAATTATTTAAACATGAGTTACTCGTACGAAGGACGAAACTGGTAATTGCAATTATGTACAATAGTCTATAGTGCGATAATATGCACAAAAGAACTGAAGCCTGTATCGAAATGATCGGCCACCATTTTCAAAAATGTGTTTAAATATCCATATTGTGATTAGTTTTCAATTTAACTTCATTCTCTATATTGTACGCTAATGTGCTGTAACAGTACAATATACACTGCATAATTAATACGTCCGAATTGATAGCTCAATTCGTGAGTAAAAACACTAAGTGTTAATACAGTACTGTATTTTGATTAAACAAAAACCCAATGAAAATTATCAAACTCAAAATTGCGATATTTTTATTTATTTTATTGGGTTATTTTACGACGCTGTATCAACATCTAGGTTATTTAGCGTCTGAATAATATCAAGGTGATAATGCCGGTGAAATGAGTCCGGGGTCCAGCACCGAAAGTTACCCAGCATTTGCTCGTATTGGGTTGAGGGAAAACCCCGGAAAAAACCTCAACCAGGCAACTTGCCCCGACCGGGATTCGAACCCGGGCCACCTGGTTTCGCGGCCAGACGCGCTGACCGTTACTCCACAGGTGTGGACAAATTGCGATATTTCCTAGTTTACATAAATGGATGAACTACTTTTCTTCCCTCCTATACCTAGTAAAAGTTCTCAAAACTGACGACAGATGGATTTTGGAAAATAGAAAATTATGTTTAAAAATTGACATTTCACTGAAAACTACTATTTTTCCGAAAAACTTTGAGTTCCAAACTTCAAAATGAGGGGTCATTTATTAAAATCCGTCCAGCTGTTTTTCTGTAATTTCCATTACCAGTTGAAATTATATATATATATATATATATATATATATATATATATATTATAATAATAGGAGACAGGCAAAGAAGTAGCTTATTATATTTGATAAATTGAATGTTGCTGGATAGAAATATTATTAAAAATATATAAATATAAATGATACAGCAGTGAAGAGGAGGAAAAGAGTTCTGCACTTTTGTAATGGGAAGCGATAATAGACGTCAAAAAGATTCTCGAAAACAAATCTTACATTAGATGCGATACTGGTTAAGAGACAAGGATAGTAACTGCAAAAATTGACTGTCAGAAAATTCCCTGTAATTTAAGGTCACGGTTATTTTACATGCTGTGAACCTACATTGAATAGATAATTATTTTAGTTTCCTTACGAAGAAAGCAAAACTCAGAATTTTCATCATTTTTTAAATCAATCGGCCATCAGCTTCAACTCGCCACACTTTGTGCATACATACAATGGGATAGGGTTTACTCTGCCACTGACGGGAGAGAAAGGAAAATGGCATTAAATAACAAAATGAATGAAGATAAAGTATAAGGGCGGAAGAGATACGAAGAATGTAAGAAAGAATGACCGAAATAAGAAAGTAACAATGAACTAGTCAACGAAGTCACGAATAAAAACAAACGAATCATGAAATAACGTACGAATGAAAGAATAATGAGAAATCAAATCGAACAAATGAAGAAATACTAAATGAACAAGCCCATAATGAAAATAAAAATATGCAAACTAACGAAAAAGGAACGAACAAGCAAACAAACGAATGGTTAACAAACGAACGAATAATGAATGAAAAAATAATTGGACGAAGACGTAATGAAGGAACGAATGAACGATTATTCCAAAGAATGAAGAAATAATGAATTAACGAAGGCAGTAACGAAAGAAGTAACAATTCAACAATAACTGAACATGTGAACAAACAAATGAGTAATCGAATGAATAAAAGAAATATCTAATTAATGAATACCGGTACGTGAAAGGATGGATAAATCATATAAAGAAATAAATTGATAAACAAAATAATACAAATTAAATAGGCCTAATGCTGCATCAAAGAATGAATAAATGGACAAAAATACTGATGAGCAGATAAACAAACGAAAATATGAACTTAAAACAATCGAAGAATGAATGAACATGTAAACAAACAGCAAACAAAAGAATGAATAATCGAAAAGATAAATGAAATAACGAAAGAACTAATAAACAAGTGAACAAATGAGAAACAATGGATGAACAAATAAATAAATGAACAGACTAATAAACATGAACTAGCGTCTAATCAAGAAATTAATGAACTGATAAAAATTCTGATTAACAAATCAAACATACGAACAAATATATGAATTAGCAATCTAAGAAATTAACCATAAAACGAAAGAACTAATGAACATGCGAACGAATGAGCAACAATGGATCAACAAATAAACAAATGAAGAAGCTAATAAGCCGAAACGAATAACCAATTTGGTTAATTAATGTACAAACAAACATTTTTAGACGAACAAATGAAAAAACGAACGGAAATCGCAGCGGAAAGATAAGGGTAAATCAACAAACAAAACAACGATCGAACATTGATTGAAGATTAAACGAACAAAGAAGCGAATAAAGAATTGTTCAAGTGAAAAACTAATTGAACCAACAGATAAACTAACGAAAAAACAACGAATAAGCCAATGATTGATGAATAATGAACGAATGAAGAAACTAATAAAAATGAGCTAATAACAGATTTAAGGAATGAATGAATGAACGAACGAACGAATGATGAGTGAACAAGTGAATAAATTAATCAATGAGTGAATGGCTAAAAGACCGAACTTAAAGACAAATGAACTAATGACTAAATGAACATAGAATTAATTAACGAAGGATTGGATACATTCTACGCAGTTTCGAAAATAGTGCGGGAGTTCATTATATGTAAGCCAACGTAGCTGTAACGCAATGCTGCTGGATATTGGAGCTTGTAAGGCTTGCATAACTGATTTCAAATCACATCCAGTGTGTTCGTTCTGTCTCTTTATGAACTCTGAATCTGTATTACACGAAACAACACAGCTGTTACGAGTTTACGAGCATATTAAATGAATGTGCGATGTATGTATAGAGAGTATACGACCTACGGTGTGATGTCTGAGTTACGTAAAGCCGTTTATGGGAGCGTAAATATGAACATATTATTCACTAGGAAACGTAATTGAGACTTTCAAAGAGCTTGTAAACGCCTTGACATTTTGTAATTAACTTATTTTAAGGAAGGTGAAACTATTTATACATGATAATGAATTCAGTATAAATTGTTGAAACGAGATTTTGATATGATTCCAATCGGTTGTATAATAATAATACTTACTGGCTTTTAAGGAACCCGGAGGTTCATTGCCGCCCTCACATAAGCCCGCCATTGGTCCCTATCCTGAGCAAGATTAATCCAGTCTCTACCATCATATCCCACCTCCCTCAAAACCATTTTAATATTATCTTCCCATCTACGTCTTGGCATCCCCAAAGGTCTTTTTCCCTCCGGCTTCCCAACTAACACTCTATATGCATTTCTGGATTCGCCCATAGGTGCTACATGTCCTTCCCATCTCAAACGTCTGGATTTTATGTTCCTAATTATGTCAGGTGAAGTATACAATGCGTGCAGCTCTGCGTTGTGTAACTTTCTCCATTCTCTTGTAACTTCATCCCTCTTAGCCCCAAATATTTTTCTAAGAACCTTATTCTCAAACACCCTTAATCTCTGTTCCTCTCTCAAAGTGAGAGTCCAAGTTTCACAACCATACAGAACAACCGGTAATATAACTGTTTTATAAATTCTAACTTTCAGATTTTTTGACAGCAGACTCGATGCTAAAAGCTTCTCAACCGAATAATAACAGGCATTTCCCATATTTATTCTGTGTTTAATTTCTTCCCGAGTGTCATTTATATTTGTTACTGTTGCTCCAAGATATTTGAATTTTTCCACCTCTTCGAAGGATAAATCTCCAATTTTTATAGTTCCATTTCGTACAATATTCTGGTCACGAGACATAATCAAATACTTAGTCTTTTCGGGATTTACTTCCAACCCTATCGCTTTACTTGCTTCAACTAGAATTTCTGCGTTTTCCCTAATCGTTTGTGGATTTCCTCCTAACATATTCACGTCATCCGCATAGACAAGCAGCTGATGTAACCCGTTCAATTCCAAACCCTCTGTGTTATCCTGAACTTTCCTAATGGCATATTCTAGAGCAAAGTTAAAAAGTAGAGGTGAGAGTGCTTTAGCCCGCAGTGAATTGTATAATAATATTAATTAGTAATAAATTGTTATTTAATATTAATAAGTGTGTAAATATGACCTTTTCTAGATTGAAAAAAAAACAATTAAATTTTCATACAAAATAGAGCAAAAGTTTTACCATCAGAAAATGAACATAAAGATTTAGGTATATTATTTAGGAGTAATTTTACATTTCATAGTCATATTAATAATATTATAAATTTGTCCTATAAGCGTTCAGGTTTTGTTATGAGAAATTCTTGTAAATTTAAAGTCAAAACTATAATAATTTTGTATAATTCCATTGTTCGATCTAAATTAGAGTATGCTGCTGTTAGCTGGAACCCAGTTACTAACAAATATATTCTGTTACTAGAAAAAAAATTCAAAATAAATTTCTATTACAGACTTTATAATGATTATCCTACATATGAGAGTTATGCTACAATGCTTCAACATTTCCATTTTACTAGTTTGCAAATTCGAAGAAATTGTCAATCTTTAAACTTTCTTTATAAAATTATTAACAATGAGTTGGACTGTGTTGGTTTATTTTATTATATAGCATTATATGCACCTAAGCTTAAAACGAAATTTCGAAATTTATTTTACATACCAAGGACAAATACTGAATCCCACAAAAATTCCCCAGTTTTCAAAATGTTACAGTTATACAATAAATTACATCCTCATCCTAATGTTGATATTTTCAATATGAATTTCTCTAGATACAGAATTATTTGTTATCATATTTTGCAGAAGATTGTTGTTAGTTAATTTGAAGCTATTTTAGCTTATTTCAATTTCTCTTTTTTTCTTTCTCTTATTTCTATTTTGTTTCAGTTTTCAATAAGTGTATGTTTACTTTTCCTTGTTTATGTTTTATAAATTAATTTGTTAGTCGTGAACATTGTAATTGGGCTTTGCCTGTAATGTTCAACAACAAGTGAATAAATAAAAAAATAAGTAAAAAGAAAACAAAAGCCAGTTGCGCAACAGTCCATGGGAGGCTAAGGCCTAACAGACGATTGCTGGCGACATGTCCATATGCCTCAGCAGAGATGAACGACTAGCATGATGATCCTTCCACTCCGATTTCGCTACTCACGGTAGCTCTTGAAATAAATCACGATGCTGGGTGAAAAGCGGCCCCAAACACTGACCGAAATTTCATGAGAAAATATCTTATCACAAGAAAAATCGAATCACGTAGCCACAGGTACTTCGCGGGACAAAATAGACGAATTCCTTAAGAGCGAAAAGTCTTCGGCACGTTCAGGATTTTACGGAGACAGTGTTGCTGCTAATACCAAGAATATATGAAATGCAAATTTGTCCACATAGTGCAAAAATTGTAAACGAGTTTTCACTCACATATAAATATATAACATTAATAATTCATACAACAATATTGCACGATTTAATTATAAACATAGAACATAAAAAATGTTTGTTTTATTAGTAAGTGAAGGCTCTTGGTATGTCTTTTTTTAAATGATTTTAACTTTTAACTTAATTAAGTATTTTAGCATTTACCTTTAATATTATGTTAACATCCTATTCTACTTACTTAATCAAATGATGTTAATATATTGGCAATTACATGCATCTTATGATGTCGCCATGATGACGTAAACGTTAATACAAATTGTAAAATGTGTGATATACGAGTTCTACTCTTTGATACAATACGATAAGTCAGTGACGGATTATAACAAAACATTTGTTTGATATTACTTAGAGACTTATCTGAACACTCTCAAAATAAATTGCAAACGGAAATGGAGCCAAAATGTGTAAAAGAAGAACATTTTACTAAAAATCAAAATCACAAAATCTATATATATAATTTGAACTGGTAATGGAAATTACGGGAAAACGGCTGAACGGATTTTAATAAATGACCCTTCATTTTTAAGCTTGGAGCCCAAAGTTTTTCAGAAAAATAGTAGTTTTCAGTGAAATGTAATTTTTCAACATAATTTTCCTATTTTCCAAAATCCATCTGTCGTCACTATTAATTGCATTTCAGAATAAAACAAAACACACACTACAGTAAACAATATTACACGAAGGCCATGATCTGCAAGAATGCTGACATATTACAGCTCAAATTAAATTAGTTATTAAAAACTTTAAGACTTACTAAAAATAATTTACAGGTCTGATTCTGTGGTGTGTAATTTTCTGAGTACAGCTGTGTATTAGATATTAAAAACTACAAAACTTAAGGTGGTTTGATGACATTATTACCATTAGAAATTAAATAGTATTATAGTTAATGCCTGTGACTATTTTTCATTATTATACATATTAATGCTATTTTATGGTATGAAAGTGAAGTGTAGAGAATATCTTAAGTTAGATCTTCATTTCCATAATTTACTGAGTGGCGGATATTTATATAAATGGGGTTAGGTCTTTTTAATATACTTAATGGCGGTGTGGTGTAGATATTTATATGCGTCATTCTCTTCAGTATTGGCTCGAGAGAGCGCAAAAATTATAGTTCCTAAGGAAGACCAAAAGGTATTACTTACTGATCAAATAAGAAGCCTACAAAATTATGCAGTCTCCCTATCATTTCAGAATAAAATGATTTTACCCTCTACATTTCAAGCTCTACATGGAGCAGCTATACCAAGATGCTATGTCTATTGTTCGAAAGCATAGCAAATCTGACATTTTTTAACTTTTACCTACAATCCACAATGACCTGAAATAGCTATTACTTTACTCCCACATGAAAAACCCACTGATCGTCCTGACATTGTTACTTGCGTTTTCGAGTTGAAACTCAAAAGCTGAAGGTGGATAGGTTCAAAAAAAGTATTTGACATAAAAAGCCATTCAGAGGGAGTATGTTTCATTACTACGGAAGCAAATAACTTTCAAAATATCTGGTATTCTTCGTTGAAAATAAATCTGAAAAAATTGAACTTGTAACGAACTTAGTTTGCAGAATTTGCTGCACAAGCCACTAGTAAAAATATATTATCTGCCATTCTTTGAAGAAGAAAGATGCATTGTCACGAGGGTGAAAGAAGTTTGTGGCCTAATCTATGTTGCTTTTGATGATGATGATGATGATGATGATGATGATGACTAGGAGAAGGAGAAGGAGTAGTAAGAGGCGGAGTAGGAGAAGGACAAGGACGACGACATACTGAGATGGCATTGTTAGGTACATTTTTTTAACTTCGTTAAGTTCTCATAATTAAAAAGCACCATGCTGTTTGTTCGGAGTCACTCCATGCAGTAAATCGGTACTCTAATGCTATATGGATTTAAATACCTCCACTCCACTCCACTCCACTTTACTTTAAGATCTAATTCCTTCCTTTCCTCATTGAGGAACAATTCTGTCGCCAGTGGCTCTGTATTAAGATTTTCTGTTTGGATAAGATAGACTTCGCTTCCGCCAACCAGGGCAGTATTCCGAAGTTTAATACCATTGTCTGTCTTCTGAGGGCCGTGGGGAATTGTTCCAAGTTGAGACTCTGAAATTGAGTATTATTTTTCCGTACATTTCATTTCAATAGAAAGTGGATATAAATGTTTGAACTTCTTTATTAAGCACAGTGGGGAAAAACCGATCTTCCTTTGCAGCGCGAAAAGTGAAAATCTATTTAAATTATAATTTACTCAGAGATTTTTCTTTTCGTATTTGAAAACAAACTGAAATAAAATTAATCATTCTCTTCAGATCTGAAGACGAAAGCTTCTTTCCATAGGAATACACGATTTAAAACTTCAGTGATAGTAAAATTTAGTATCATGAAAGTGATTATTGTATTCTTTTTTATTTAATTTCTATGCAGAATTACTGTACACCTACACATCTGACATATATTATAAAAGACTACCAGTTAAACACTGATAAGCAAATTAATAGTTTCGACTCTACACATCAATACATACCTTGACACACATCTACCAAAGAAATTCAGTATATTATCAACAGTAATGTCACTAGAGGTTTAGATTTATCTAGAGAAAATAATAACTGCAGTGTCATTTAATTGACTATTAAACGATTACAAGAAAGTAATAAAGATTATAAGAAATAAAGTACTCTAATACTTGGTGTGTGGATAAGCTTCAGGGCTTCTACCGCGTTGTCTTGGTGTTATTGGCTGACGTTTCGACCGCTGTGTTGTGGCCATCTTCAGAGCAGTTGTTGGATAAGGAAATCGAAAAATCGAAAATCGAAAAATCGAAGGAGAATTGGGAGGAAAATTTAAAAGGTACGCAAAACGCGTCCTTGCAAGGGGTTGGGGGCTGTACAAAACTAAATATGTGAGCTCCAAGCCTGTTGGCCACTAGTCTCACTCCGGGTTACGCTGCTCCCCTGAAGGAGCTCTAGAAAATTTTAAAGGGGAAGCCGAAATTGGACGTAACCTCTTAGGTACCACATACGAAGGATAAGGAAATAGACTGCCAGCTCTTTATATAGTAGTCTCGATGGGGGGAGTACTTGCTGTGATAAGTCGTAGGTTCTCCTTCTGGCATCTGATTGGCCCTACGTTGTCCAATCCGGTTGAGGTCTGTATGAAGAGGAGTATTCATATTAAATACTGGCCCTCATAAGGTCCGAAAGAGTGACCTTGATACCGTGCCCGATGTCCGGATGAAGGGGGGGGGGCGCCGCGTACATGTGGAGAGCTGGTTTCTCGTAGACAACGCGGTAGAAGCCCTGAAACTTATCCACACACCATGTACACCAGCCGCGGAAGCCTACGCGAATACGACTTACTCCAATACTTACTTACTTACTGGCTTTTAAGGAACCCGGAGGTTCATTGCCGCCCTCACATAAGCCCGCCATAGGCCCTATCCTGAGCAAGACCAATCCAGTCTCTATCATCATATTTCACCTCCCTCAAATTCATTTTAATATTATCCTCCCATCTACGTCTCGGCCTCCCCAAAGGTCTTTTTCCCCTCTGGCCTCCCAACTAACACTCTATATGGAATTCTCGATTCGTCCATACGTGCTACATGCCCTGCCCATCCCAAACGTGTCGATTTAATGTTCCTAATTATGTCAGGTGAAGAATACAATGCGTGCAGTTCTGTGTTGTGTGACTTTCTCCATACTCCTGCAACTTCATCCCTCGTAGCCCCAAATATTTTCCTAAGCACCTTATTCTCAAACACCCTTAACGTATGTTCCTCTCTCAAAGTGAGAGTCCAAGTTTCACAACCATAAAGAACAGCTGGTAATATATCTGTTTTATAAATTCTAACTTTCAGAATTTTTGACAGCAGACTGGATGATAAAAGCTTCTCAACCGAATAATAACAGGCATTTCCCATATTTATTCTGTGTTTAATTTCTTCCCGAGTATCACTTATATTTGTTACTGTTGCTCCCAGGTATTTGAATACAATAAAATATTAATTGACTTACTAAAAATCTATTTCACTAATGTTACTTTCACTTAAACGTTTGAACGGAGCCGATTAATTATGTGGGAAACAAATGACGATCGCAAAGCATGTTTTATAATACCGTAAAGAATTTGCAGTTGAAATGTTGGCAAGCAAAGAAACAAATGCTAGGGAAGTGATAAAAACAAACATGGTAGGGAAAAGTTAAAAATAAACAAATGCTAGGGAAGTGATAAAATTGTGTGATAAGCAGCCATGATTTGTTGAAAGACGTCCTTTCGTACCGTTTTATTGGTCAAAAGTAATATGACGTAGTAAAAGTGTAATAGTTATAATACATTCATTATTCACTCACTATATTTACTATTCCTAAATATTTTACTATTCTTATTCTAATCCATCGTTTCACTTGTTTACTTAACTAAATACAGGTTACTAATTTGGTTACTCCGTAACTAATAGCTTTTGTAGAGTGAAAGATTCTCTCACATTACATCTGTGTTCACATACTGTAGTTCTTTTATCTTTTTTCCCATCTAATTTTGACTCTAAACAGAAATTTACGTAATTTATTATGCTTGTCAATGTTTAATGGCCCAGTTAGTTTTATGAAAGCTATCTTCTCATATACATATTTTCAAAGACTTATTTCCTATTCCCCTACATTACATTTTGTCGCTGATCATTTTAGGGTTATATACAGTATATGAAAATTCACGAGCGTTTTCAGGCAACAGGGAGTCTGCAAGCAAACTTCAGAAAGATGACCTTGAGTTCAGTGGTAGCTAGCTAAGTATACTATACAACTAACAAGGACGGGTTTCGGCTCGAACAGGAATTTTCGGTTAAAAATTTGTACAGACGCTTACTTCACAATGGTGATGAAGACCGTAAAAGCATTCATTTGTGTAACTCTCCGTTTGGTTGGTATTGGTCAATACACAATGGATGAAACAGCATGGAGCAAAGCAATAAGCACAACACGCAGAAGCAACACCTGAACAATCTTCTGAACCACACTCCAGTGCTGAAAAATCTAATGCCACCTGAATTACATTTTTGAGACTTGTTCACGATTCACGTAACCAGCTGACTGCCAGGAATACTGAAGCGTAGGGCGGTACACTGGAGCAGACAACTGGTTATGAATAACAGAGTGCATTTTCATTATAAACACTCGATATCCCAAGTTAAGTTCTGGATTCTCAGCAAGAGTCCTTATGCAATCTGTTATCCTCCGAACATATATTTTGTGTTGTCTAAGGAAATAGATATTCAGAGGCTGGATATATTTAGTTTTTTTTAGGTGGAATGATTATACCTTCCATGTCCTAGCCTTGGAATGATTCATTTATTAAGGTTGCGTCCTTGTGCGCATTCAATGACTCACACAACAGTGTACATTTTTTATTAGCTGCAATGTTTTCAGACAACGTTGGAGAAAAATGTTCTTAAATGGGATCTAGACATTTTACCACTCGCACTAGCTTCTAGGCTAGGCTAGGCTTACTGGTAAGGTGTCCCATCCCCTTAACTTGTGCAGTGCTCTCCCCACCCCTCAACTTCAACAGAGCTCCAACAGACAAACCACACATTACACAAACGAATGCTTTTGGGAGCTTTACAGATATGTAAAGATGGGCCTGTATATAAATTTTGGATACGAAATTCCTGTTCGAGCCGAAACCCTTCCCTTGTAAGTTTACCAAGCGGAACGATTCCTGACATGGGTTCCTGTGTGAAAATTGTTCATATGCTTCACCTCTATCACCCTTAAAAGTTTGTAATAAACAAAACTCGGAACTTGGGGACTTGTGTCGTGTGCATGAGTAAGGTTACAGGTACAACGAACACAAAGCTCACGCTGCAAGTGCTCAGGGACAGTCATATGTACTAAGAAAGTGGCCGCAACTAATGACAGGAAGACGGACGAAGAAACTGTTATGTCGAAGCCAATGACATTCAGAGAATTAAAGGTAAACGGTCTGTTTGAGGAAATAGAAAATACGTGTTATTTCGAATGGGTATTATAGAAGTTTGAAAATACATTTTGTTTTAAATTTAAGAACAGAATTTCGTGGAGCATTCGGAGGACATACATTATTTTTTTCGAATGGAGAGTTTATATTTTGTAAGTTGTGCCACACACAAACTAGAGGCTGGAAACGAAATTCATTGAAAGGCATTGCAGTCCCTCAAATTGTAGAAAAATCTGTCCATAGCCATGGATCGAAACGTAGAGGGGCTTGCCATAGTAGTGACACACTAATTGAAAACTATTTTCGAGAAAAATTTAGGATATACCTATCTTTCTCAGATACGAGATCAGCTAGCAACTGCTGAAAATCGAACAGAAAACAGTAACAGTGAAAACATTCAGTATTTTAAGTCTGCTACCGAAAAATCTTCGAATGTAGATAGTCATACACTGTAATAAACTGTACACAGCAGAACAGTAAATTTGATATATTGCTCATGTTTATTTTTATTATATATATGCTATGAAATTACGTGTTTCAACCTACCATAATACTATCAATATGTTGTTGCAGCCACAAACCATTTTTGTAGCAGACCTGACAGTACCTCTGTGCTGGAAGCGGGAGTTTGTTGACATTGAAGTCCGATCGCTTAGTCACGTGCAAAGACACAAGTCCCCAAGTTCCGAGCTTTGGTAATAAAGACACAGAATCATCCTGTGTGTAATTAAAAAGTGAAAATACAAAGGAGAGTACAAAAACCGAAAGAAGTGTAAGAATATCATAATAAATGTTAACTTGTAAATAATATCTTAAAAAGTAACTACGCCAGTAAATGCAAATTCGCAGATATTGAACTACATAGAAAGGGAGAATCAAATATCCTCGGAATCGTGAATAGATGATAAGAAATACGAAAGATATTAATCAATTTTTATTACTTCTTATAGAGAGAAATAAATTAATGTACCTCAAACTTGTATATTAGATGTAAATAGATGGACAAAGTGGAAATAACGTGACATGGAATCAGCATTACGTAACCTCGATCTAGAACGATACAAGACATACTGACAACGTGACCTGGATAGAATAGAACCCAAGACCGTGATTCGCACGCGGCGCCAGGATCGTGCATATCGGTTGTGTAGATCTCATGATAAACAACTTATTTACTACTTTTTAAACTAGAACAATATGTAGGCTTGCGTATGTTTACGACTCCCGTAACAACCATTTTAATTTACATTTGAGTGTATTCATGTGAACTGTATTCATCATGAAAAGCGCCCTCAACATGCTAGCATGGTAAATAATAGAAGCTATTTTCGTCATGGACAATCAACGAGTCATATCTGACGTGAAGCTTATGCGTTCCATATGCGTAACATTAGATCTTTCGCCCCATGCTTTCCCCATAATTATGCCAATCTAATCCTAATCTTTCTTGGGGTATCATCATTAATAAAAAACTTCTTTTTTAATTAATTCTATTTCTTAAAATAAATATTATTACGGTACATGTCTTATTTTTTCATGTACTGTAAAGAAAAGTGTAAACATTGAACGTAGTAGGGCTTTAGTGTATTATTATTATTATTATTATTATTATTATTATTATTATTATTATTATTATTATTATTATTTTATTTAGTTATTTAACGACGGTGTGTCAACTATTGGGTTATTTAGCGTCGATGAATTTATGGTAGCGAGTTGGCTATTTGGCAATATGAGGCCGAGGATTCACCATAGATTACCTGAAATTCGCCTTACTGTTGGGAATAACCTCGGAAAAAACCCAACCGAATAATCAGTCCAGACGGGAATCAAACCACGCCCGAGCGCAAATCCGAATAACCAGGCAAACGCGCTACCGCTTGAACTACGCCGGCGGCTATTATTATTATTATTATTATTATTACTATTATTATTATTATTATTATTATTATTATTATTATTATTATTATTATTATTATTATTTTACTCAGGCATTTAGTGACTCTGTATCAACTACTGGATTATTTAGCCTCGATGGAATTGGTGATAGCGAGATGGTATTTGGCAAGATGAGGCCGAGGATTCGCCATAGATTACCTGACATTCGCCTTACTGTTGGGAATAACCTCGGAAAAAACCCAACCGAATAATCAGTCCAGACGGGAATCAAACCACGCCCGAGCGCAAATCCGAATAACCAGGCAAACGCGCTACCGCTTGAGCTACGCCGGCTATTATTATTATTATTATTATTATTATTATTATTATTATTATTATTATTATTTTACTCAGGCATTTAGTGACTCTGTATCAACTACTGGATTATTCAGCCACGATGGAATTGGTGATAGCGAGATGGTATTTGGCGAGATATGGCCAAGGATTCGCCATAGATTACCTGACATTCGTCTTACTGTTTGGAATAACCTCGGAATAAACCCAACCAGATAATCAGCCCAACTGGGAATCAAACTCGGATACTACGCAAACGCAGTACCGCCTAAGCAACGTCAGCTAGTTTTTACTACTACTACTACTACTACTACTACTACTACTACTACTACTACTACTACTACTACTACTACTACTACTATAGGGTGCGTCAGAAAGAACGGATGGATTTCACAAGGCAAGAAAATTGTAAGGATTCATCAAATCAAAAATTTATTGTTATAAACATATTCACCAATACATACAGTTTATTTACGGTATTCAACATCATCCATATGATGTCCTTGGCTTTCGATACAGACATCGAGGCGTTTTCTGAAGTTCGCCGTCACTTTCACAGTCATAGTTGGTGGGATTGCCGCGATTTCTTCACGAATCGCCGTCTTCAGTTCGTCCAGTGTATGTGGTTACTCACGCCTTCAAATGGTCCCAAAGAAAGAACTCGCAGGGCGCGAGATCTTACCGTAACCTCGGACAATCCCAGTGCAATAGCATGTTTGTTGGCTGATCGTTGAGGTGGCCGGACAACCTACTGTCTGTCTCCACATTTGCAGGTGTACACCCGCTCCGTGTTCGTCCAGGTGATTTCTTCTTTAATTTTGAACCTGTGGTACGAAATGAAGCCACCCACCGCAAAATTATATTCCGAGTTGGAATCCTAGCGTGACGTCCGATGTCGAAATGAGTCCTGAGTGGCTATCACAGACTCTTCATTTTTCAAAAATGTCTCTACGATGAAAGCACGTTGTACACCAGACCAACACCATGTTCTCAACTGAAACTGCATTCTATGGCTGACCCAACAGTCGTGGTCCCCCTCACTGTATCCCGCCCCTCGCTGCGTATCGATAGTTTGAAATCCATCCGTTCTTTCTGACGTACCCTGTACTACTACTACTACTACTACTACTACTACTACTACTACTACTAATACTACTACTACTACTACTACCTACTACTAATAATATAAATGATACTCGATACTCGAGAGGAAATTAAACGCATAATAAATATGGGAAATCCTGTTATTATTCGTTTGAGAAGCTTTTGTCATCCAGTAGGTATTCTCTGAAAAAATCTGAAAGTTAGAATTTATGAAACAGTTATATTACCGGTTCTTCTGTATGGTTGTGAAACTTGGACTCTCACTTTAAGAGGGGAACAGAGGTCAAGGGTGTTTGAGAATAAGGTGCTTAGGAAAATATTTGGGGCTAAGAGGGATGAAGTTACAGGAGAATGGAGAAAGTTACATAACGCAGAACTGCACGCATTGTATTCTTCACCTGACATAATTAGGAACATTAAATCCAGACGTTTGAGATGGGCAGGGCATGTAGCATGTATGGACGAATCAAAAAATGCATGTAGTGTGTTAGTGGCAGACCGGAGGGAATAAGAACTTTGGGGAGACCGAGACGTAGATGGGAGGATAGTATTAAAATGGCTTTGAGGGAGGTGGGATATGATGATAGAGACTGGATTAATCTTGCTCAAGATAGGGACCAATGGCGGGCTTATGTGAGGGCGGCAATGAACCTCCGGGATTCTTAAAAGCCATAAGTAAGTTTATTATTATTATTATTATTATTATTATTATTATTATTATTATTATTATTATTATAATCTTTCCCAATATTATTTTACATTTAGTAGTAGCTAATGTGAGTGAGTAGTATACGGTAGTATAGAAATAACAGCTCTGACTAAATGTTCCTAAGTTCACGTTAATTTACATCCGCACAACTTCAGCGTCTTGCCACGTTCACGATATTGAAATACGTTGATTTTATTTCATTTCTCATGCTGAAAAGTTTCTCTGTAATTTTTCACGACCGCATTATTACTTTCTAAGTGAAGTTTCACATGATGACTGCTAAAATACCCGATATTCTTTGACGTACGCATTATCCGCAGGAATTCGTCGTAAAAGACGCAGCTCAACTCTTAGGCTAACTGTTAAGAACCAAAGAGCGCATTTCCAAACATTATTTCCCTGTCTCAATAATTATAGCTTAGTCCATACCATCATCTGCACTTTATTTCTGGTTTGTACGTATATCTGGAACCTGAAATATTACAGTGTAATTTAGGAGTATTACTGTTGTACGACGGAATTCCTGATACATCCAACAAACAGAATTAGAGAAAGTGACAAATGTCACAATGTCTGAAGGTAGAAATGTAAATCCATACAAAACAGCTCTCATTAAGTATTGATTCGTCCGAGTTATGATTGATATGAGTTTTGTGTGATAGAACAAAAAGTACGCTTGCAATCTTATTAATAACCTGTTACGCAATAGTAGATCAGGTGCTATGTGTATATTACAGAAAAAATCCAAAATCAGTTTATACCAGTCCTTAATATTGTAAATTCTTATGCTTAACAAAAATGTAATTTTATTATCTCAACAATAATTATCACTCTCTACAATTTAATTTCACTCCCGTCAACAATGGGATTTGCTCTCTGCACAGCAACACAGCGTTTGTTATTGCACTCCACAAACGACAATGACAATTTACTTGGACTGTTAACAATAATGAACTGTTAATCTTAACTAATATTCACAAAGCACTATTTACAACACAGAACTGTCAGTTCTCAGTTCACAGATCGTTTGTCTTGGCTAGTTCTTCTAGCTCAGTCACACGCGTTCACAGAATTTCGAACCTCAGACCTTCAGAGACGATCCGCTGAAATTCGAACTCAGGTCTCCCAACTGCGGTCCACTGCACTCGAACTCCAGGCTTCAGGCTCCACAGTTACGGACACAACTCAAGTCGCTCTCTGGTCTCGAAGCTGGCTTCACTGCTACACAAGACTGTCTGGCTTGCTCTCCACTAACTTTAACAACACTGGCTTACTGACTGATTGACGTTCACTTGCGTTTTCTCTTTTATAACCAAACTATAGTTTCTGGAGAATTCGCCAAAGATTCCACTCTCGAATAATCTGGATTTCCACTTCGACGGACTTCTGGACGATTCGGGAGGGTCCGTCCCCCCTTCACTCCGCACGTAGCAGTTTGCTTCCTTCCATTCTAGGCAAGCACCAGATGCGCGCGCAACCTCCCCTCGCGCGTCGCAGTAGTACACCGCCCCTCTACCCTCTCAGCATCCAGACGCTCCCTCGCCGCCACACCTAAGCGACCAACGGACACGCGTTCGAACCCCGGTGTAGCTGTCACAATATTCTATACTAGAAATTAATAGTACATAATATAAACAATGAACTATTTGGTAAAGTCTAATTTCAGACAAATATATTCTATATTTTACTACAATTTTAATGTGTTATTACTTTAACAGCTAAACTTAATGCATTTTAATTCGGATCAGCGTTTTTCGTATTCATAAACCAGTGTTGAATTCTGTATAAGTAACCAATCGATAGTCGGGGCTAGCTTAGTACGCTCGTAGCGCGTGCTGCGATATGTCTATGAATAGCACCCTTAGTCTTCTTTGAGCGCTACAGGAGCGATTTTTATATAGGCCTTCTCCATAAGTTAGTAGTTTATCTCTATTCATATATTTTACTTTTTCCAGAAACTACATTTTTGTTGATCAAAATGTTCCATGCGCATACAGTTTTCACCAAATTCATTTGAAAATATATATTATATAGGATCTAACATAGAAACATTTTACGTAAGATAAAATTTAAGAAGCTAAAAATTATTATCAACAGTAATCTCACTAGAAGTTTTGATTTATCTAGAGAAAATCAAAACTCGAGTGGAATTTAATTGACTATTACACGAAGAAAGTGTATAAAGATTATAAGAAATAAAGTACTCTAATGCAATGAATTGGCTTACTGAAATTCTATTTCACTAATGTTAGCTTCACCAAAACGTTTGAACGGAGCCGCCATTTTCAGTTGACTGTCTATGCGGTAAACAAATGACGATCGCAAAGCATGTTTTATAGTACCGTAAAGAATTTGCAGTTTGAAATGTTGGCAAACAAAGAAACAAATGCTAGGATAGTGTTAAAAACAAACAAATGCTAGGGAAGCGATAAAATTAAACAAATACTAGGGAAGTGATAAAATTGTACGATAAGAAGCCATGATTAGTTGAAAGACGTCCTTTCGTACCGTTTTCTTGGTCAAAAGTAGTATGACGTAGTAAAAGTGTGATAGTCAAAATAAAAAAAAACATAATCAAAATAAATATCTGATTTTCAAAAATGTATTGCACCCAAACTAAACTAGATATCATGAATTTCTCAACGTTAAATTATTTCCCGGGAATCTGGGTCTATACGAAAAAATATGAACTTGCTGTATTTTAATGTAATACGCATGAACATTTTAATTACCTATATCAGTAATTTGCGTAATAAAATTAAAATTAACTTCAAAACTAGCAGTCCGTTTGAGCTCAAAATTTGCACACATGTTCTCAATGTTCTACTAAACAGTTAAAAATGAAATAACTCGGATTAAAACTTAACAATAATTTAAAAACTAAGTTCTAGTGTCTATTGCGGTATGTCAAATACAGGGATATCATTTTATTTTTACTTCAATTTTTATTGTACCTGAGTTTTTGAATGTACTTCACTCCCACCCCTTCTACTAATGAAGTTCAACCGTCCTCCACACAGATCCAAGACCGCATATACAGTCATACTAGCCTTACCGTCACAGTACGTTCCAAAAATATGTTCGCATTTTCCAATGACGAAAGAGCTTTCAATATTGCATCATTTTCGCACAGGTACTGTCGTCCATTTGCCTACGTCGCATCCCGGTTTTCCCTCTCTGTAAAGGCTAGTGGCTGGGCTGCCTTAGCTCTTTTCTGAGAACATTAATTTCTGTTAGGAAGTGGACATCTACGTAATATTATACCCATACAACTGTTTAAAATAACTTAAATAAAAGGGCCTCGTTAAGTAATTAACTGTCACGTGATTTCCATCCTTTCCACGACCCTGCGACATAACCACTTGGACGGACAATAGATAGCATGTCTGAGTAATTTTATCTTTTCGGATCGAGCAGAAGAGGAGATTGAATTTACAGTACGTAAGGTACTCTTTTACAGAGTAGGTACAGAATTATTTCAACATGAGTTACTAGTACGAAGGACGAAACTGGTAATTGGAATTGCATACATTAGAACTGAAGCCTGTATCGAAATGAACCGCCACCATTTTGAAAAATGTGTTTAAATATTCATATTATGATTATTTTTCAATTTAACTTCATTCTCTATATTGTACGCTAATGTGCTGTAGACAGTATAATATACACTGCATAATGAATACGTTCGTATGGACAGCTCAGTTCGTGAGTAAAAACACTCATTGTTAATACTGTACTGTATTCTTATTAAACAAAAACCTAATGAAAATTATCAAATTCAAAAGCGTGATATTTCATAGTTTACGTAAATGGATGAATTACTTTTGTTCCCTCCTATACCTAGTAAAGTGATTTGTTTGTATATTACGCCATCGAACTGCAGTCGTGGAAGGGGGCAGCAACCGTTGATTCGAAGGTATAGCCAGGTTAATATCAGAAATGTTAGTAAAAATAAAATGATGTCCCTGTAGTTTCTAAGTGAAATGTACTCAGATATGTACAAATAAACCAGAATTCACACCGTGAAAAATATTTTTATAAATAAATCTGTGGAAAATGTTATTGCTTACTATATGCATTAAATGAATTTCAGTTCGCTTTATGTTGTGGTGTCCACACCTGTGGAGTAACGGTTAGCGCGTCTGACTGCGAAACCAAGTGGCCAGGGTTCGGATTCCGGTCGGGGCAAGTTACCTGGTTGAGGTTTTCCGGTGTTTTCCTTAAACTTAATATCCGGACTTATTACACCGGCATTATCACCTTCATTTCATTCAGGTGCTAAATAACCTTAGATGTTGATACAGCGTCGTTAATTAAAAAAAATGTGTGGTACCATTTAATTTAACCATCTTTACTGGTATTAAAATGAAAAGTTTCAACATATTTTAATTTACAAGCCTCCAAGCGGCAGTCTAACGTCTCAATATCCTTAAGAAATGTAAATTTCGAAATTATTGAGAACTATTACTAAAATATTAATTTTCATATATACATACTTACTTACTGGCTTTTAAGGAACCCGGAGGTTCATTGCCACCCACACATAAGCCCGCCGTTGGTCCCTATCCTGAGCAAGATTAATCCAGTCTCTACCATCATATCCCATCTCCCTCAAATCCATTTTAATATTATCTTCCCATCTACGTCTCCGCCTCCCTAAAGGTCTTTTTCCCTCCGGCCTCCCAACTAACACTCTATATGCATTTCTGATTTCGCCCATACGTGCTACATGCCCTGCTCATCTCAAACGTCTGGATTTAATGTTCCTAATTATGTCAGAATACAATGCGTGCAGTTCTGTGTTGTGTAACTTTCTCCATTCTCCTGTAACTTCATCCCTCTAAGTCCCAAGTATTTTCCTAAGCACCTTATTCTCAAACACCCTTAACCTATCTTCCTCTCTCAAAGTGAGAGTCCAAGTTTCACGACTATGTAGAACAACCGGTAATATAACTGTTTTATAAATTCTAACTTTCAGATTTTTTGACAGCAGACTGGATGATAAAAGCTTCTCAACCGAATAATAACAGGCATTTCCAATGTTTATTCTGTGTTTAATTTCCTCCCGAGTTTCGTTTATATTTGTTACTGTTGCTCCAAGATATTTGAACTTGTCCAACTTTTTAAAAGATACATTTTCCAATTTTTATATTTCCATTTCGTATAATATTCTCGTCACGAGACATAATCATATACTTTGTCTTTTCGGGATTTACTTCCAAACCTATCTCTTTACTTGCTTCCAGTAAAATTCCCGTGTTTTCCCTAATCGTTTGTAGATTTTCTCCTAACATATTCACGTCATCCGCATAGACAAGCAGCTGATGTAACCCGTTCAATTCCAAACCCTCTCTGTTATCCTGGACTTTTCAAATGGCATACTCTAGAGCAAAGTTAAAAAGTAAAGGTGATAGTGCATCTCCTTGCTTTAGGCCACAGTGAATTGGAAACGCATCCGACAGAAACTGACCTATACGAACTCTGCTGTGCTTTTCACTGAGACACATTTTAATTAATCGAACTAGTTTCTTGGGAATACCAAATTGAATAAGAATATCATATAAAACTTCTCTCTTAACCGAGTCATATGCCTTTTTGAAATCTATGAATAACTGATACACTGTACCCTTATACTCCCATTTTGTTCTCCATTATCTGTCGAATACAAAATATCTGGTCAATAGTTGATCTATTACGCCTAAAACCACACTGATGATCCCCAATAATTTCATCTATATATGGAGTTAATCTTCTCAAAAGAATATTGGACAAAATTTTGTACGACGTCAACAAAAGTGATATTCCTCGAAAGTTACTACAGTTAGTCTTGTCCCCCTTCTTAAAGATAGGTACGATTATGGACTCCTTCCATTGCTCTGGTACAATTTAATATAGAAATTTAGAAATATGCATTTGTACTGTACACAAGCTTAAAATTGTCGACCAAGATATAATTATTGTAATAAAATATCACTTTTCTAGATTTATTTTTTCCACGTCGCGTTCGACCACCAGTAATCAATAATTGCTAGATATAAAATATAGCTTTCTGTCAAGCTGGCAGGCCCCTCTGGCTCTCTGCTCCAATTTATATGCTTGTGAATTAGTTTTGTTTTGCTCCCCGTTTCTGCCGTGTACGTGTATGTGTGTACCTTAATTGCCCGCTGCGTAACAATGCTGTCTTCACATTTATACCACCCACACTGTGCGGATATCTACTGGCCTGTAGGAGGTTTGCTTACCTTCTCTTACATAACATAACTCGCATGACGTAGTCCTATCTTTCCAAACATATTACGTAACGTTACCGCACATATAATTATTGAAATTTGTTGTTTTTAAACACTCACTTTTAAAATAAAAATTTCAGCTTTATATAATCTGTTTTCCTGTCGAAATATGCACAGGGTGGAAGTTACATAACCCTACAGCAGTGATCGCCAAAAGCTGTGTCGCGACACATGCTCCTGTCTCCACTCAAGCGTAACCATGACATCATATCCCCACCCTCTGTTTACAGCCATCACTTCGATATAAGTAAAGACATTTATCAGCAGCGGACGTACGCATGTAATGTTACAAGTGTGTAGGATAATATGTTTCGATGTCTTTTCGAATACAGATAGTAAGTAAAAACTTAATTTTAAGGAGCATGGAAGGAAAAGTATTTATTTTGTGCAGATGGCAAAAATATGAGATACTTAATTTGTTGTAAAATTTTAAATGAAGTATAAAAGAACAATGCACGTTGTCATTATTTTTCTTGTTATGAAGACTGCCACGCCCTTACCTGTAACTTGAATAATAAACGAACAATAAAAAGTATCGGCTTCTATGTCTTAATCGGGGTAAAATACATCGACATTTTTTTCGACGTATGTAGTGTAATTTGAATATTTCATTAATAAATAAACAATAAAAAAAATATGGGCTTCTGTGTTTTAATCGGTGTAAAATACGTCCACGTTTTTTTTCTACGTATGAGTGTAATTTGAATATTTCATTAATAAATAAACATTAAAAAATATCGGCTTCTATGTCTTAATCGGAGTAAAATACTTCAACGTTTTTTTTAAGCATGTAGTGTCATTTACAACTTCGTGACAAGTCTGGTACGTTTTTCTAATTTCAAATATCTGGTGATGTAAAGTACACGCTCTTTCTATGGTAAATAAGAAAATAAATTTATTTTATTTTATTAATAATACAAAAATAATTAATAGGAGGATAAAAAATTAACATGGAAAAAGTATGTATAGTTAATAAGTAGAAGAATATTATATTGCTTTCGTTTTTTGGTCACAGTTCGTCTCTGCACTGTTATTCTCTGCATTACCTGAGGAGATACCCACTCCACCCCTCTCCCTGCGATAGTGGTGTGCGGGTTACATTTCTATTACGTCACAATTTCGTGATGTTTGGCAGCCACTGCTCTACAGCTTGAAAGCGACGATAAGGTACCTTAAATGACTAGAAAACCTATATTACGTTTTGTGATTAAATGCACGGCTAATTAGGAAATTAGAGTTGGAAGTTTTAGCAGTTTGGCAACATCGCCGCTAACACACTCTTCTTGTGATACAGATGTAATAGGTCAACGAACTCTGTGTGTCTTGTTATAGTCCCGTCGCTTTAATTTCCGGCAGCCAATCGCGTTGCAGGTCGGCTACATTTAAAGTATATGTACGTGAACGACCACAAATATTATCAGAAAATACAGGCTCTAAATTTCTAAAATTTTATATGAAAATGAACTCACAATTGGACAAAAATTACAGAGTACCACAACCAGAATTATTAGAACTTAAATATCTGATAAAAGTATAATAAAAAGATTACTAATAATATTTTTCAAACCACTGTTATCAAAGTATAAAAAAAGAACAATTCTGCAGTTACATCATTTGCTAACCATAACATTTTATGGTCTGTCTGACATCTTTAATATTTTTCCTGCATGTAATAAACACTTATTTCTGAAAAGTAGACTACTCTCAGACATGTAGAGTTGTTTATTTTAATACAATTAATGTTTTATTTGTCCTATATAAAATATATTAAAATTTAAATAATGTTTTGTGACCTAATGGTTCTATTTTCAAAGAAATGGGCATTATTGTAGTCTACCTTTTGCATAAATACATGTTAAATCAGTGTAAAAAATTTCAGAATTCTATCTCTCGTGGTTGTGGAGTTATGAAATAATATGTGTGAAAATTTTCAAATTTTGGAAAATTTAATTTAAAGTAAAAAGTGAATGCTAAAAAATATTATTATTAACCTTTTTTATACTTTTATCAGATATTTAAATTCTAATAAGTCTTGTTGTGATACCTTGTAAGTTTTGTCCAATTGTGAGTGCATTTCCTTATAACATTTTAGAAATTTAGAGCTGCATTTTCTGATAATATTTGTGGTCTTCACGTACATATACCCTTAAACGTGTGCGTCTTGTGATTCGCTTATGAAGACGTTATTCATTTCTTAAAGCTCGATAAACACTTAATATAATCGCCCGCCATTTTGGCTCTTTCGTTGGCGTTCGCAGAAAGCACACGAAGACGTTATTTGCCGCTCAATTATTTGCTTAATTACAGTGCGTTTGATTTATTATCATAGGAGCTACGACATGATAATGTTTAACGGTATGGCAAATAGATTCCTCGTATAGGTAGCTCGGCAACGTAAGAACAAAAATGGCGAACGATACTACTTACCTAGACTTTATAGAGCCTTATCTTCCTAAGACGTAAGGAAAGAGGCGGAGTCACGCCGGAAATAACAGCGTCGCGACTATAGATGTGCTGTTTTTTGGCGCTGTATTGCACCAACTCACATCGTTACAGCGGCTTCGAATTAGAGGTTTTTTAAATTTTTAAATTTACATGAAAACCGTCCACATTATTGAAAACACCAGAGGGATAAATTACTCTTTATTACCCTTTCCTATCAATATGAACGAAAATCACGATCCTACTCGCAATAGTTACGGAATAAGAAGCTGTTAAACATTTGAAGAAAAAAAAACTACCGTAATTTCCCATAACTATGGTCCAGACACCCAACTATGGTCCAAAACGCATTATTTACTACTTAGTCCCCCAAGAGTTCGGTGTTTGCCATTTAAGGCGCCACTGTGATGGAATTATGTTCCCCATAGATGCTTCTATCTACCATTACACGTGGTAATGATATGGATGCTTAACAAGGTCAGTGTGCATCGTTCTGTTGAATGTGTGAAGACACGAAATCATTCAGTTTGTGATTGTCTGTTTTATTAAGCTCTCCTCTGTAGAACTGGTACGTTATAGATATATGATTCTTTGTACAATTAAACCTGGCTATACAGTGTTTACTTTCACGTAATAATTAGACTGGCAGAGGTTGAGGACTCTGCGTGAAAAATGTTTAACCTCAAGGCTACAAGTCAGTCCTCAACTATGTACCATAATTTTTCGTGGACCGTAGTTGTATTTCATTTTGAACTATTTGTTTTAATGAAATGTGAACAATTTGATTATTTACTTCTGCAAATACGGTATCTCAGTATATTCTAAAACACCATTTAACATTATAGTCCAGTAAATAAAGAAACAGGCTGTTCCAGCATCAATGGTACTAGCACGAATAATGGTCCGGTAAAACGAAAATTTCAGGGTAGAAGGAAAACAACCGTCCCTGTAAGTGACTATGAGAGCGATGAAATTGAATTGGATACAGATTATGATTCAATTTCAGAATTACAAGAGTAGTGGAGATTCAAAGGATCGAAATAATCCTAATGAATGTAGTTCTCAGTACGATAAATAAACATTATCAGTGAATTTATTTGCATAATATTTTGCTAAGAATGTGTTCGTTTATTTTGATACCGTACTTTTGTTCTTAAATATACAGTAGTTGTTCATTATTGCAGAAAAATGACTTTCAGATTTCACTTGTTTATTGAGTGTTTATGTAATGTGTACCAATAAAGAGAATCCATGTACTTTTAATTTATTTTTAATATTTCTGTGCTAGATTATGTTTATACCCTTAAATTAGAAACTCAATATATTGATTTACGAATAATTACAGCTCCAGCTATAGTCCATTCATGCTTTCAAGCATGAATATATGAGTGGACCATAGTTGGGCAACTCAAAATACAACTATGTACCAATGCTTATTATATTTTTAACACTTGTAATTAAATAATTCCAAAGACATATGTCAATATTTATTTAATATAAACTTAGAACAGTCCGAAGCCAAAATTTCACTTAATCTGGATGAATAGTACTGAATATACAAAGAAAAATGTGACAAATATGGACCATAGTTAGGGGAAACTACGGTATTAACTTTCCACCAATATGATATTATAGTGTTTTTTTTGCTACAGTCCACACCTGTGGAGTAACGGTTAGCGCGTCTAGCCGTTCGATTCCCGGTCGAGGCAAGTTACCTGGATGAGGTTTTTCCGGGGTTTTCCCTCAACCCAATATGAGCAACTTTCGGTGCTGGACCCCGGACTCATTTCACCGGCATTATCACCTTCATCTCATTCAGACGCTAAATAACCAGAGATGTTGATAAAGCGTTGTAAAATAATATACTAAAAATTGTTGCAATATAAGCTATTCATTCAAAATCTGCAAGGCTATTTCACTTCCACCCTGTATATACAGCAGAGTGAGCGTTAAGTAATGACATTAATTTCAGGGTGTTATTCTTTGAGATATTTCAAACAAAAAAGTTAAATGCAGTTCTGCTCGTTTTTGTTTCCTTTTCGAGATAAAAAATAGTTTTATATGAAATATTTACAGCCTGTTTCGGGAAAGTCAATATGCTTAATAAATGTACTATGATAATAAAGAATTTTAGTTTTGGCCTTTAAATGTGCAGAAATTTGATCCAAACAAATGTAACTTTTCGTTCTGCAAAGGAATTTTAAAATGTTATATTTGTTCGGATTAAATTTCTGCATATTTAAAGTACGAAACTAAAATTCTTTCAATCATTTATTATCATAATACACTGCTCTGTTAAGTTGACTGAGCATATTGGGAAGTCATGGCTTTCCCAAAACACGCTATGGAATGTTTCATATAAAACTATTTTTACCTTCGAAAAGGAAGCAAAAACGAGCAAAGCTGCATTTAAGTATTTTTTTAATATATCCGTGAATATCACCTGAAATTAATGACATTACTTACGGTTCACCGTATATGTGTATATATGTATACATACGCACATACATATATTATACACATTGGTAAGTTACATTTGCTACAGCCCTTGTGGTAAAACTTCCCTTCTCCTAATCATACAGTCCCACATTTTATTTTAGTTAAGCAAGTAAAATATATATATATATATATATATATAATTTGAATTGGTAATGGAAATTACGGGAAAACGGCTAGATGTATTTTAATAAATGACCCCTCATTTTGAAGCTTGGGACTCAAAGTTTTTCGGAAAAATAGTAGTTTTAGTGAAATGTCAATTTTTAAACATAATTTTCCTATTTTCAAAAATCCATCTGTCGTCAGTTTTGAGAACTAGCTAATAGCATTCACGGCCGACTTGATATACCCTTCGCTTTTTTGTAAAGGAGAAGCGAAGCAAGCATCAAGTCGGCCATGTTGCATTTCAGAATAAAACAAAACACATACTACAGTAAACAATATTACACGAAGGCCATGATCTGCAAGAATGCTGACATATTTAGAGCTCAAATTAAATTGGTTATTAAATACTTAACTTATTAAAATAATTTACAGGTTCGATTCTGTGGTGTGTAATTTTCTGGGTACAGCTGTGTATTGGATATTAAAAACTACAAAACTTGAGGTGGTTTGATGATATTATTACCATTAGAAATTAAATATTATTGTAGTTAATGCCATGGTGTGACTATTTTTCATTAATTATACATATTAATGCTATATTGATGATATGAAAGTGAAACGTTTTGGGGTTATATAAGTAGATGTAGAGAATAACTTAAATTAGATTTTGATTTCTATATTTTACTGAGTGGCGGCTAAATAGTATATATAGTATATGTTACTGAAAGCTATGAAACTTACTTAAGATAATAATATTATTAAAAATCAAATATTTATATAGTTATTAATCAAGTGGGATTGGGTCATTTTCATATATTTAATGGCGGTGTGGTGTAGATATTTATATGCGTGGTTTTCTTCAGTATTGGCTCGAGAAAGAGTATCTTTCATTATTATGGAAGCAAATAACTTTCAGGATGTATGGTATTCTTCATTGAAAATAAATCTGAAAAATGTTTATTTGAACGTCTAATGAACTTACGAGTAGTTTGCAGCAGTTGCTGCACAAGCCACTAGTATATTATATATTTTAAGACGCATATGTTTATATTACAGAAACATATTTTTGAAACCTTCATTACTCAATAATTACGGACTTCCTGTCTTCAGAGAAGTATCTGTATTACTGTAATCCTAATACCAGTCCAATGTCAAGAAAGATACCGTATTATGTTGTACATAAAGATGGCTTGACAAAACCTAGAACAGAACAGTGTTTAATCTTTGTGATTGTTGGTGAAGAAGGAGAAGGCATCCACTTCACGCCATTCACACCTACAAAGAAAAGAAACGTGACATCTCATTTAGCAAGAGCTGCTACAATTTCCATTTTAGCAAAAAATGGAAATAGGCTTTCTGAAATAAATTAGAAAACTTGGTGAAGGAAATTCGGACAGCTATCTTCATCCAATTTCAAATTCCATTAGTTGTGAGTAGAAAGGGAGAAAATGTGCTCCCCGTTTGTAATCATCGACAGAAAGTAATAAATCAATTGGCTATTGAAAGGAACTAGGTCAAGAAGCTAAACAATTTCAGAACTTTCGCCGAGAAATGTTTCTGTCTTGTATAAAAAAGAACAAGCGCCTTCAGAAGAAAACATGAGAAAGATCCCTTGACACTTAATTCGTAATTGCAACGTTGTATCTGACAAAAAAGAATTTGTTTTCCTTCATTCATGTTTGTCTTCTCCGGCTTAGAAACTAAATCCATTCTTTCTTCCTTCAAATTCTTAAATGTTGGTACTTCGTGTACGTATAACATCCTATTGTCGACTATATTGTGTAAAAATCTGTCTGTCCTATCGATAGTCGACCTGGTTGGTGAGTTGGTATAGCGCTGGCCTTCTATGCCCAAGGTTGCGGGTTCGATCCCGGGCCAGGTCGATGGCATTTAAGTGTGCTTTAATGCAACAGGCTCATTTCAGTAGATTTACTGGCATGTAAAAGAACTCCTGCGGGACAAAATTCCGGCACATCCGGCGACGCTGATATAACCTCAGCAGTTGCGAGCGTCGTTAAATAAAACATAACATTTTCCTATCATATATGCTTGTATGTATATTGTCTAAATGTTATATATCGATAGCTAAGAAGTAATACCTCGTATATGTAAATTTGCAGGTGAATCAAACAAATGCTACAAAGATTAATTTTTGTTAAAATGATTAAACTTTTTCTATATTTTGCTGCTTTGTAAGTTTTCCTACTCGAAGACAAAATATTAGGCCTACTGTAGTAACTTAACTGTCAAATTTTGTGAATATCTAGGCTGTAATAAAAATGCAGTTAAACTAAATGACCATTTCTGCAAATACTAGATACTGCCATCGATATAGGGTAAACTAGGGTCTGCTGGACAGTCGGGCATGTTGGACACTCGTACTTTAACGTGTTACCACGCCACTTGTGGGCACCACATTCTGCTAGAAGTCAATGACGGAACTAGCCACGAGTGGGGCTAGTTCCGTCATTGACTTCTAGCAGAATGTGGTGCCCACAAGTGGCGTGGTAACACGTTAAAGTACGGAGTGTCCAACATGCCCGACTATCCAACAGACCCTAGTTTACCCTATTTTTATAACTTATATTATTAAATACAACCAAAAATAATGTGATCATCAGCATTATTGTTATTATTATTATTATTATTATTATTATTATTATTATTATTATTATTATTACCATTATCGACATTATCATCTACTTTCAAGTATTATTATTATTATTATTATTATTATTATTATTATTATTACCATTATCGTCATTGTCATCTTCTACTTTCAAGTTTTATTATTATTATTGTTATTATTATTATTATTATTATTATTATTATTATCTACTTTCAAGTTTGAGACATTGAAGCTTACTCTGCCTTCATTGAGGTTTGTCTACCAACGCTACACATCGACAAACGTGCCTTGGTCATGTGGTCTTGGCAACATTCTGAATAATAGGCAAATCCAGAAGGAGGGAAATTTTCATTTCTGTGTCGGGAAAAGATGCCAGGTTCCATATATTTGTGGTTACGCTTAACGTTACCATTTGAAACACAGCAGTGGATACGGTTATCTATACAGGGTGATACAAAAGATCGTTTGGAACGTTTGACGGATACTAGGAGAGATCAAGAGTAGCAACTTTTTAATATACGAAAATTCATATACATCCACCGTTTTTCCGCTAGGAGCGCTGATATGGTGGATCGGTTAGGGGTCTAGGAGTGCGCATCCTCCATGATCAAAAGTTCGTTTACAACGTTTAAAGTGTGACAGATGAGGTTAAGATGAACAACTTTTGAATTCAGGTACCAAAATTTATGTTACATCGACCGATTTTCCGCTAGGGTGAGTCACAGCTCTACTTACTATAACTATCATTTCCACGAAAGAAGAGTTCACATGGTTTAACTTACAGACGTTGTTCAAATAGCTCGCCACTGACTTCAACACAGAGGTGACATCTGAAATTGTCTGCTGCAGCTGCAGCAACACTAGCAACCAGTTCTTCTGCGGTATCTAAAGGCGTCGAGGAAACGAGAAGTTTCATCTCCCCCCCCCCACAGAAAGAAATCCATCGTTGTCAGATCGGGAGACCGAGATGGCCACTGTGCAGGCCTACCCCTTCCAATCCAACGATTAAGGAACCTTTCATTGATGCAGTTCCTGACAGCGATGCCATAATGTGCATGCTGAAGCCATAGTTGTTGCCTGAGTGCAGTGGAACAGCCTGTAAGAGCTGTGTTAAGACGTCACGTGCAAACAGATGATAATTTCCACCACATAGTCGGTTGGGTAGAATGCAAGGCCCAACTATATGATCGCCAGCCTACATATTAACTGAAAATCTGTGCTAAAGATGCACTCCTAGCCCCTAACCGCTTCAACGTATCAGCGCTCCTAGCAGCAAAACGGTCGATGTACATGAATTTTCTTACGTAAAAAAAATGTTTCTCTTGACCTCCCCTACCATCCCTAAAACGTTGTAAACGACCTTTTGTATCACCCTGTAGACGAGAAATAGAATTCTACATTCCTGGTCTGAATTAGCATTGATTGAGAAACACTCTTTTGACCATGTCATTGCAAGTTTTCATTTCATGTGTTTTAAATTGTGGTAACACTTTCATATGTTTATTTTTAAGTATTAATGAGAAATTAACATGTTAGTACACGTTATTTAATAGTCAAATTCTCGAAGTTTCACGTTCTAAATTTCGGAAAGTGTATTATTTATATTACCTTTGGAGACATTTTTTTAAAATGATAACTCCACTTCACAAATCGTTTTGCGTTCTCCAGCTTGCGAAAACAAATTTAGTAACAAAGGCACAAAGATTGTTTCGTAGATATTACCGAATTGACCATCGTTAGATTGGACGAGCTACCGCCGCTGAGCTGGCCTATCGCCCTTGACCTCCCAGGTCATCAGACTTGACATGTGATTTCTTTTTTCGGGAGTTTGTGAAGGATGTAACTTATGTGCTACTCTACCCCAAAACCTTTAAAGAAGTACGACATAGGATAATTGCTACGATTGCTTCCATGAACAGAAATACATGATGGAGAACATGTTTCAAGAATTTGGTTGTCGTGTTGATGTATGCCATGTGACAAGGATTCTCATATTGAGTGCTTATAACGTGTCCGTATATACTTTCAGAGGTTGTTAAACAAATTATATGCATCTTGATTACACAACTTTTAACACTGTATCACTTCGGAATATGTATGATAAGAACTTTCTTGCGTTAAATTTTAACGTACCTTGTTAACATGTTTCGACCTATTTTGGGTCATCTTCAGAGCTGGTCGTTGTTAGTCTTGGCGCCTCTTGTTTCCTGTGAGGGTGCGTTCGTAGTGTAGAATCAAAGAGTGTATGTGTTTTGAAATTGAGTTGTGTGTTGAGAATATCGTTGGGGTGTGTTTTCGTGTGTATGTATATTTCATATTGTTCTAGTGTGTTGAGTTTCTGGCTTTTTGGTTGGATGTGTAGTATTACCATGTCTGTGTTGATGTCTCTGTAGGTGTGGTTGGCATTTGTGATGTGTTCTGCATATGTGGAGGTGTTTTGTAATTTTGTTATGGCTATGATGTGTTCTTTGTAACGTGTTTGAAATGATCTGCCTGTCTATCCTATGTAGAAGTTGTCTCAACACACAAACAACACAAAGAAACAAATACAACCACACAGGCGTATACAAACTCAAATGTAACACCTGCAACAACTTCTACATAGGAGAGACAGGCAGATCATTTCAAACACGTTACAAAGAACACATCACACCTCCACATATGCAGAACACATCACAAATGCCAACCACACCTACAGAGACATCAACACAGACATGGAAATACTGCACATCCAAACAAAAAGCCAGAAACTCAACACACTAGAACAATATGAAATATACAGACACACGAAAACACACCCCAACGATATTCTCAACACACAACTCAATTTCAAAACACATACACTGTTTGACTCTACACTACGAACGCACCCTCACAGGAAACAAGAGGCGCCAAGACCAACAACGACCAGTTCTGAAGATGACCCAAAATAGGTCGAAACATGTTAACAGGGTCCGTTAAAATTTAACACAAGAAAGTTCTTATCATACATATTCCGAAATTATATGCACTAAGGTATTGAATCGTTAATACTTATTTAATCATATGAAAGTGTTACCGTAATTTTGAAACGCGGTGTAATGTGTCAAGTCTGCAGAGTGTCGAAGGAAAGTACACCACAATCTCAGGGTGTAAGGGAACGCAAATTACATACAAGACTATAAAGGTCTCGGCACTTACAACTTCTCGGAATGTGTCCATGTAATCGATCACTTCGCAGTCGGCGTTTTGGAGGAGGAGCCCAAAGTAACATTAATGAGGTCTTTTCTCTGTGATATACATCACCAAGTTGTACCAGTTCTTTGTTAAGTCTGCGTCTTGTATTGTGACAACACGTTATATTTGCTTACCTATAGGGTAAAAGTAAAGAGCCCGGCAAATTACCGGTACTCATTTACACACGACACAAATATCAACAAGTTGACACAGAGATACCGAGAAATGGAATATCCACTTCGGTATTGTTATTCTGCAACATGCTATGAGTAATACGGATTTTTATCTGTTCGACAAATGAAGTTGCTTTTGGAGGTAAAAAAAGAAAGAAGAGTGTACTGCGTTACATGCAAGAACATAATGACTTTCGCTTCGTACACGAAACTTCTGTTATTGTTACATGTCCATACAGTACATCGATTTATCGAGCGATTACTTCTGTAGAGCACGGAGCAGAGAATGATTAATTAACGAGTTTTACGTTAGTGTCATTGCTAATGTCAAGATTTTCTCGTTAATCCATCTCCTGCTAAAATTAGACATGCTTTATGTAGCCTACAAGCAAAAATGTTGCCGACTTTTATTGTTTACGCTAATACTTTGCTGTGAACAATAAAGAGCGCAAAAACAAGAAAAAATGCAGCTGTTGTTATTTAAGTTTGCACTTTTCCTGTGATAGTAGACTACTTAAAAAACAGATAATTAAAATTTGTTTTAAAAACTTACTCATACAACAAATTTAATGTATTCCTGTTTTAATGTTTTCCAAATTACACAAATGTATACTAAAATAATAATAATAATAATAATAATAATAATAATAATAGTAAGAGAATAAGTTTCTTAGGAAAATATATGGGGCTAAGAGGGATGAAGTTACAGGAGAAAGGAGAAAGTTACACAATGCAGAGCTGCATGCATTGCATCCTTCACCTGACATAATTAGGAACATTAAATCCAGACGTTTCAGATGGGCAGGGCATGTAGTACGTATGGGCGAATCCAGAAATGCATATAGAGTGTTAGTGGGGAGGCCAGAGGGGAAAAGACCTTTGGGGAGGCCGAGACGTAGATGGGAGGGTAATATTAAAATTGATTTGAGGGAGGTGGGATATGATGGTAGAGACTGGATTAATCTTGTTCAGGATAGGGACCAATGGCGGGCTTATGTGAGGGCGGCAATGAACCTCCGGGTTCCTTAGAAGCCAGTAAGTAAGTAATAATAATAATAATGACTACTGAATTACACGTAGAGTGTAAGATGCCATATTATACGCTACATATCTCATTTTTGACCAAATTTCAGTTACCATGTTTTACGTTTATGCCCAAGCACCTCATTATTAATGGCGATCGGAAAACAAATCCAGACAACATGTATCCAGAGCATGTATCTGAATTTACTATTGAATTACTCAAATTCCAAGTTTTATCTCCAGACAGTAGTGATAAAGACAAATCAGAAAAGTATAGTGAGAAGGTGTTTTCACTTTATCCTATTGTATATTCATTAATGTTAAGGCAAAATGAAAACCACGGATTTTGTTTCAGAGCTACTGTACAGTCGTGGCAAGGGATAGCTGGAAAATGTAAACTTACCACAGCGTGTTCCCTCCCCCTATATGCCAACTACACAGAGGCACGGTTATTTTAAGTGCCCTAAATCAATGTCACAGGATAATTACATCACAACCAAATAAATAACTTAAATTACCACAACAAAATAAACCCGATGTAGAAGACATAAATATTCACAACTTTACTTCCTACCCGGAGAAGGCACGATAAGGATTTTATCGTCTTTTAAAATGTATTATCACAGAACGAATTTGAACCTAGGAACCTCGGTTCCACTATGATAACTAGACTTCGTTGAATTGCCACACGCAGCATGCAATCAGGTTGCCTATGTACGGTAGTATAGAGGAGGTGAGCGACCGCCCGGTCTCGTAGTATAAGCAGTTCATGTTAAGAGATGTGACCGGTCCATATAGATAGAGCAGCTACAGCTAATGTATACCTAACTAAGCACTTGTTTTTTCATTACTGTGTTTGGAATAGTCAAAGCTTAACATTTGTTCAGTCCAGACAAGAATTCAATCAAGCGTACTACAATGAGAGTGCTGCTGTTCCAAACAATTGCCCCTGGAATTCCCTTACCCCCGCAGCCAGTCTTGACCCGTTGGGGAACGTGGTTGGTTTCTGTTAATTATTACAGCAAAATAATGGAGGTAATTGATGCATTGGATAGCACAGACAGTTCCGATGTTGCAGCTGTAAAATCATTGCCTTCTGAATATTGGAAGATATTCTTTTCATTGCCTCTAATTTTAAGATCGTATCCAAAGCATCACCCTGTTAGAATCGTCTAAACTATAACTCTCAGAAGCCCTTAATATAGTGGATAAAGTATCACAAACCGTTATCAAAAATAACAATTCACTAATTTCAGAAAAAGTGAAATGTAAGTTGAGAAACTTTATTGCTAAAAATTATGCCTATTCACAACTTCGTATTATAAATGATGTGCTATCAAGTCACGACAAGACGTCTGAAGTTGGTGTACTAAAAAGTTGTGACGTTCCGTTCTTCAAATATGCACGTAATACATCGTGTGATGTTGAACGTACATTTCCCAATATAAAAACTGTTTAAGTGACCATCGGAGGAGGTTACTTTGCAGTCGCTCAAAATGTACGTAACTCTTCACTGCAATGCACATATTCAAGGATGATGTGAGTATACTCGTATTACATTAAATTTTAAGAGTTAATATATCTCACTACAAAATAATTGTGTATTTACATATTTAGACGTTTTCTACTTCAATGATCATTCATTATATTTCTTCAATGCAGGATACAGGTTTTATTGTAACCGCAGTATACTGCTCAGTGTTTACATCAGAGGCATACTCCATCCGTTGCACGTCCCCTTCTCAGACAGTCTATACCGCGTGCGTAATAAACCTTACGATTCTCATGGCAATTCCACGAAGTCTAATGATAACCATGAAGTTACCAAGAACGACCCTCGCAACAGATCTATTATTAAATCACGTAAAATGAAGAAACGTATTTTTAATACGTAAAATGTGGGAGTGGAAAAAACATTATATGCAATACGTAGTTAAGCAGAATTTGATAGTCTAGGACTGTTTAATTGCAGTCCTCACTATCGCTCCGGCGAAAACTCGTCCTCAATTAGTAAACACTACTGAGGCCTGCCGTCCTGAATGCATAATTAACTATTCTTCAAATTTCACTTTAGTATATATGCTTTCTGCTGCGTATTAATCCAGCAAGTGTATGCTTTTCTCGTTATTTGGGTGTATAATAGATTATTTGTGGTATATTTGTTTGTGCGAGATCATGAGTATTTGCTTGTTTTCCGCACAGAACCAATACGCGGTAAGTGTGAAATACCATATTCAGTATTCCCAACGTAACACATAACAATTTCCCTCTTCTTACTGCTTAAGCGCCACATTCATTTTACTGCTTTAGGCTTTTAACATATTATTTTTAGAGACGTTTAACATAGTAATAATTATAAATTGGAAACTTACCACTGCAATTTCACCTAAATTGCACTGTTAATTATTGTTTTTTAAATATTTGCAAAAATTAAGTAAAGTCTACTACTCCACGAAACTTATTGCATTCCTGATACAAGTAACATTAAGGAAGCCGTGAAAAAATCAACAAGATTCCAGATGCCGATGTTATTACTGCAATATGTTATGTAAATAATATTGTTAAAATATTAAAATGAAAAATAAATCATTACATAATCTTACCGTTTGTTTTAAGTTCGCATTTATAGACTGGGGGAAAAAAAGACAGACGTATATCACGGCCTGCTGGAGTATAGTAAACACAGAAAACATTTTATAGCAACAATGTTGAAGAAAGATATTTTGGTTTTCCGAAGTTGCCGTCATTAAACAGAAACCAACATGGAGATTTCATTGCAACTAATTAGAAATTCGTCTTTCAGGTATGTAATAAACGATCTTCGCACAAAATAATGTACGATACACGAGCGGTATGTTTGTTTTCATGTTCTCGGAAATTAAAAAAGCTCAACTACGTTTCGCTTTTTCAATCTTTTCCTCGACCATGAAAACGTCAAAATACCGCTCTTGTAACGCATATTACTATTATATATAGAGTTTATTATGCAACGATCTCCTGAATTTACAGGTTGCCGAAAAAGATAGGGTAAAAGAAAACAATAACGGAAATTAAAAGCTTAGGATTTAAGTGTATTAACAGTTTATGAAAATAAACTGCAAGCGATGATAGAATTCGCCTGATATAATTAAAGAGAATATTTGTGAAACGTATAAAATGTGTGTCTTCTTCATGGCACCGATTTTCCGTTGTTTTTAATTCGGTTGGTATGTAACTTTGACTTGATATCTATACTAATAATAAATCTGTAACCGAAATTTTTCTGGTAATTTTCGATTTTCCAAAAATAATTGGTCCTAACATATACAATTAACCACCCTGAAACCGAAAATCGCTTTTTTGAAATTTTTGTTTGTATGTCTGTCTGTCTGTCTGTCTGTCTGTCTGTCTGTCTGTCTGTCTGTATGTATGTTTGTTACCTTTTCACGCAATAATAGCTGAACGGATTTCGATGAAAATTGGAATATAAATTAAGTTGCGTTGTAACTTAGATTTTAGGCTATATGGCATTCAAAATACATAATTTAAAAGGGGGGTTATAAGGGGGCCTGAATTAAATAGATCGAAATATCTCGCTTATTATTGCTTTTTGTGAAAAATGTTACATAACAAACGTTTCTTTAAAAATAATTTCCGATAAATTTTATTCCTTGAAAAATTTTGATAGGACTGATATTTAATGAGATAAATGAGTTTAAAAATTACAATAACAACGCCATCTAAGGCAGTGTAATGAATTAAAAAACAAATGACTTCGTCTATAAGGGGCCTTGGACAGCAACAATCGAAAGCTATGAAAGATAGCCTACAGATAATGTTTCTGTGTTTGTATGAAGTAATATCGGAAGCTAAATTAACCGATTTGTATAATTAATTATTAATTCACCATTGAAAAGTGTAGTTTCTCTAGATGGACATATTGTTATAATGTTATTACAGTAACTTCTGAGTGAATCGAGGACAGGAAAGATTAAAATAGCTTCTTATGCACAGAAAACTTGATAGACTATTCTGTACATTCGTTTCCTGTATTTCCTAAAATAATTTTTATGACCAAATGAGTAGTCTGTGGATCAAAATGATCGCATTTTAATTATGCAAATACAATTTAAATTAAGTAACATAATAAACGATTTATCCTTATATCAAACACGAATGTTCCCTGGATCAAATGTCCTATTTTAATTATGTAATTACTTTATATTTTTTTCTAACGGGTGCAGCAGAGCGCACGGGTACGGCTAGTACTTAATATTAATTAAAATATAGTGTTCGTGGTTCCGTAACCTTTTAACCATTTTCTTGAAGTAACTGACAATCCAAAAATTGAATAATATATACCTTCGTTGACTAATTATTTATTAAATAATTTATTTTCATTTTCCATGGATGGCATTCTTGTTTGTGGAAGAAATTTTCATGTGTATTTCAGAATATATTACAAAAGTAAATTACAGTTGAAACCTGTATAAGATATTACAATACTGGAAGGAAAAATGAAAAGATAATTGGGTACGGAGCCTGTCTAGTCTGAAGCAGGTACGCTTGAAATATTCAGTTCAATAATATTAGTTCTGGCTGCATGACCCATGTCCAAGCTTGCCAGTCTCCACACACGAAAATCGAGCGAGTAAATTAATTTGAATTTATAGATGCTTAAACTCTGCATTCACCACAGAATACTAGAGTAAATATGGTGCTTCACGCACGGGATGAAAATCAACATTGGCGAAAGAGCCGACTGACGAACCACACTAATGGGGGTGGGATGGTAGAGCTACCCTCACGTGAGAACGTTTGAATACGTTTAAGCGATTCTACCGATTACATTTAGACTGAGCACGACAACTGAATTCCCAAATTTGTGAAGATAAATTCACATACATCAGTCACATAGAGTTTTATTATCATTATTGTTATTATTATTATTATTATTATTATTATTATTATTATTATTACTACTACTACTACTACTACTACTACTACTACTACTACTACTACTACTTCTAGAGTATGCCATTAGGAAAGTCCAGGATAACAGAGAGGGTTTGGAATTGAACGGATTACATCAGCTGCTTGTCTATGCGGATGACGTGAATATGTTAGGAGAAAATCCACAAACGATTAGGGAAAACACGGGAATTTTACTGGAAGTAAGTAAAGAGATATGTTTGGAAGTAAATCCCGAAAAGACAAAGTATATGATTATGACTCGTGACGGGAATATTGTACGAAATGGAAATATAAAAATTGGAAATTTATATTTTGAAGAGGTGGAGAAGTTCAAACATCTTGGAGCAACAGTAACAAATATTAATGGTACTCGGGAGAAAATTAAACACAGAATAAATATGGGAAATGCCTGTTATTATTCGGTTCAGAAGCTTTTATCATCTAGTCTGCTGTCAAAAAATCTGAAAGTTAGAATTTATAAAATAGTTATATTACCGGTTGTTCTTTATGGTTGTGAAACTTGGACTCTCAATTTGAGAGAGGAACATAGGTTAAGGGTGTTTAAGAATAAAGTGCTTAGGAAAATATTTTGGGCTAAGAGGGATGAAGTTGCAGGAGAATGGGAAAAGTTACACAACACAGAACTGCACGCATTGTATTCTTCACCTGACATAATTAGGAACATTAAATCCAGACGTTTGAGATGGGCAGGGCATATAGCACGTATGGGCGAATCCAGAAATGCATATAGAGTGTTAGTTGGGAGGCCGGAGGGAAAAAGACCTTTAGGGAAGCCGAGACGTAGATGGGAAGATAATATTAAAATGAATTTGAGGGAGGTGGGCTATGATGATAGAGAATGGATTAATCTTGCTCAGGATAGGGACCAATGGCGGGCTTATGTGAGGGCGGCAATGAACCTCCGGGTTCGTTAAAAGCCAGTAAATAAGTACTACTACTACTACTACTACTACTACTACTACTACTTTTTACTAATGGCGTTTAAGGAACCCATAGGTTCATTCCCTCTCTCTCATAAGCCCGCCATCGATCTCTATCCTCAGCAAGATTAATCCATTCCCTAACATCATATACCATCTCCCTCAAATCCATTTTAATATTATCTTCCCATCTACGGCTTGGCCTCCCCAAAGCTCCTTTCTCTCAAGTCTTCCAACTAAAATTCTACATGAATTCCTAGATTCATTCATACCTGCTACATGCCCTGCCTATCTCAAACGTCTAGATTTAGTGTTCCTAATTATGTTCGGTGAAAAATACAATTCGTGCAGTTCTGTGTTGTGTAACTTTCTCCATTGTCCTGTAACTTCATCCCTCTTAGCCTCAAATACTTTCCTAAGCATCTTATTCTCAAACACCCTTAATCTCTATTCCTCTCAAAGAGAAAGTTCAAGTTTCATAACCATGCAGAACAACCGGTAATATAACTGTTTTATAAATTTTAACTTGCAGCTTTTTTGAGAGCAGACTGGATGATAGAAGTTTCCCAATCGAATGTTAACAGGCATTTCACATATTTATTCTGCGTTTAATTTCTTCCTAAGTGTCATTTATATTTGTTACTTGTTGCTACAAGATTGAATTTTTTCACCTATCCACTGGATTAATTTCCAGTTGTTATATTTCCGTTTTGTACTATGTTCTTGTCACGAAACATAATCATATACTTTGTCTTTTCGGGATTTACTGTACTTTCAAACCTATCTCTACTTCCTTGAAGTAAAATTTCCGTATTTCCTCTTCACATATTCACATCATCAGCATAAACAAGCAGTTTATGTAACGATCAGAAAATTGGAGAACAGATATCTTTGAACGTCAGTGTACTAGATAACCCTATGTATGCGCAATCCTGGTACTTCTACAGGGACATCATTTCATTTTTACTTCAATTTTTATTGTACCTGAGTTTTTGAATGTACTTCACTCCCACTCCTTCTACTAATGAAATTCCAACTCCACACAGAACCAAGACCGCAGATAGTAAGCAGTACTGAGTTACTGAGTATAGTACGTTCCAGAAATATGTTCGCGGTTTCCAGTGACGAAAGAGTTTTCAATATTTAATCATATTTTCGCACAGGTACTGTCCGTTTGCCTACGTCGCATCCCGATTTCCCCCACCTGCTTCTGCTCGCCCCTCTGTAAAAGCTGGGCTGTCTTAGCTCTTTCCTGAAAACATTAATTTCTCTTAGGAATTTGTCGTTTACGTAATATTATACAGCTGTTTAATTTAACTTAAATGAAAGGGCCTCGTTAAGTAATTAACTGCCACGTGATTTCCTCCCTTTCTACAATCCTGCGGCATAACCACTTGGACGGACAGTAGATAGCATGTCTGAGTAATTTTATATTTTCGGGTCGGGCAGAAGTGAAGATTGAATTCACAGTACGTAGAGTAGGTACAGAATTATTTCAACATGAGTTACTAGTACGAAGGACGAAACTGGCAATTGGAATTAGATGCAATAGTCTATAGTGCGATAATATGCACAAAAGAACTGAAGCCTGTGTCGAAATGAACGGCCACCATTTTCAAAATTGTGTTTAAATATTCATATTATGATTATTTTTCAATTTAACGTCTTTCTCTATATTGTACGCTAATGTGCTGTAGACAGTAAATGTTATGTTTTATTTAACGACGCTCGCAACTGCAGAGGTTATATCAGCGTCGCCGGATGTGCCGGAATTTTGTCCCGCAGGAGTTCTTTTACATGCCAGTAAATCTACTGACATGAGCCTGTCACATTTAAGCACACTTAAATGCCATCGACCTGGCCCGGGATCGAACCCGCAACCTTAGGCATAGAAGGCCAGCGCTATACCAACTTGCCAACCAGGTCGACTGCTGTAGACAGTTTAGGCCTGATATACACTGCATAATGAATACGTTCGCATGGATAACTCAGTTCGTGAGTAAAAACACTTATTCTTAATACAGTATACTGTACTTTGATTAAACAAAAACCTAATGAAAATTATGAAACTCAAAATCGCGATATTTCCTAGTTTACGTAAATGGATGAACCACTTTTCTTCCTTCCTATACCTAGTAGAGTGATTTGTGTTTTACGCCAGTATTATCGAACTACAGTCGTGGAAGGGGATAGCTAACTGTGTTTCCGGTACTCTAAAGGTATAGACAGGTTAATATTAAAAATGTTAGTAAAAATAAAATGATGTCCCTGTAGAATTCTCGGTAGTATTTATGCAGCTGTGAAGAAGTTGTTTTTAACAAAAATTCGGGAAACCTGTATTTTAGATATGGTAAAGTTATAGCACTGTTTATTAAACTAAATAAGGTTATTCACAAAATTAATGGCATACTAAGTGAAAACGGTAATTATTATCAATCTTAATGCTGAGTTTCATAAACAAAGGTTATTTTAAAATTTATTTCAGTTTGATTGCTTATATTTCTCTGAAGATCTAGCATCTCTTAACAGCGACACATTATTTTTTACGTCATTAAAAAATCTTGGCAGTTCGATTTTGAATTAGCACAAACTTTCAATTCATTAAAACAGTGTAACATGTATCCCTGCTGTTTGACCTTTCGTGGTTCATTGTGAGCTTCAGTGGGGTTATTCTGCGTGGGCAGAAGGCCACCTCTTTAAATAAACACTTTTTTTCCGATGTGGGATCGTCATCGTCAGAATTTCGCTTCCCTAAATATTTGGACAGCATAATAAGATTACTTTGGATTCGTTATTTATTACTTTGACTACACTACAGAAGCCCAAAGACACGACAAAAATATATTTCCAATTAAAGTGAACATCCAGATTTACACTTTCTCGTGTGACGTCACTATCGCATATCGATTAGTGAGCGAGTGATCATGATCGAGTACCATAGAGCTCAATGAAAAGAATTGACTTACAATGTTACAATCGATTAGTCACGTGATGTTACCAAACATGCAAAATTAAAACTGCTGGAATTTAACTTATATGAGGTTTCTAAAGGTGAAGAAGGAAAATCGGTAAATTGATATCTTTAATCGGGAAGCGATAAATGATAACATAAATTATCTAAATTTCGGGAAATCCCGAAAAAAAAAACGGAAAATCTAGTAACCCTGCGTAGATACATTTTTGAGTGGCGTAACTGGTAAGCAATGAATGTCATGGAGTTGATTGGAATAATGGCTAAAGGCTCATTCAAAATGAAAATTAAACTTAACGTAAACGTCAACTTAAGAATATAAACGTTACGGTAAAATCAAGAAGTCATACCGTCATTCACGATGGGAACATAAACATAACAGCAAACATACTTGGTAACCATGGAAACATAACAACGACGCCATTTCCCCATATTCTGTCGTATACTTCAGCGCTCCACGATTGTGTTCTGTTTGCAAATCACGTAAGCATAAGCATGAAAGCTTGGAGTTCGCAAACTTTCATTTTAACGTCTTACGGTAATGTTTATGTCAATTCTTATGTGAATCATTATGAATGATCCCATTTGGTAGCCTGGGCGCAAACTTCTGTGTTTATGTTATGGTTATGTTTAATTTTCATCGTGAATGGGCCTTAACAACGTTCGAAATTATTTCAGAAAATATGTGCGTTAATAAGGAATCGTTCAATACTAATAATAACTGAGGATTTGAAGAAAACTAAGCGTTGTGTGTGATTGTTCTGTGTTAATTAACAGACGATCAATAACAACTCCGACTTGTACACTACAGGGAATTCGCTGAGAACGATAGAAACAGAACACAACTTCCTGAATTCGATTGTTACGGGTAGCGAAGCGTGTTTTCAGTACAAGCCTGGAAAAAAAGCGACAAATTGCGGTAGGGAATTTAAAAATCTCTCTCCAAGCGAAGAAAGTTCACCAGAAAAATAAAAATAATCAAAACAATACTATTATTTTCCACAGTAGCGATGGCATCTCGTACAGAGTTCAGACCCAGTTGATGGATTGTTACAGCGGATAATACATGGTTGTTTTGAAACGTTTACCTCAAAGAATTTGGCTCCGTATCGAGGAAAGACTTTGTTCCTATTGCACTGTTAGTTTTTGGCTATAAAAATGTGTGTTTGCTGTCGCTACCCCTATATTCACAGGGCTTAGTACCATGTGGCTTCTTTTTCTTTCATAACTTAAAGGAACCACTGAAAGATTTGATATTGTGGACATTATTCAAGAACTGAAATGGGAGTTCTTATCATAATTTGAGGCATGGCCTTCCGATGTTCCTTGTATTTACTTCAATATCATTGTTGGTAGTGTGAAAGTGCAGAAGAAGCTTATTTCATAACCAAATCATTCCTCTAGATACCTGACTAATAAAGCTAAAGTTTTAAAGTATAAATGTAAACAAACTACTAAAAAAGTAGAAACAATAATTCAATTCAGACATAAATTGTTCATGTATGGAAATATTTTTACCAGCACCAGTTCATTCATTCATTCATTCATTCATTCATTCATTCATTCATTCATTCATTCATTCATTCATTCATTTATTTTATTCCATAGATCTTACATGAGCAATGAAGCTTTAAGATGTGGAACAAGTCAACATTTTACAATATTACAGTTACAATTTTTACAAATTTTTATAGTTTTACAATTTAGTAATTTTCTACAATTTTTACAATTTTGTGCAATTTTTTATTTTTTATTATTATTATTATTTTTTTTTTTTTGGCGAGATGTAGTGAGATGAGATGAGGTCCGAGGATTCGCCAAAATATTACCCGGCATTTGCCTTTTGGAGGGGGAACCTCGGAAAAACCCAACCAGGTAATCAAATCAAAGGGGGGCAATCAAATCAAAGGGGTTGATGCCAAGGACTCGCCATAGACCATCCGGCTTCAGTCCCACGGTTGGGGAAAACCTCAGAAGAAACCAAAGACCAAAGGGGGATCCAACCCAAGCCCGAACGCAGCTCCGGATCAGCAGCCCAGGGAGTCTGCCGACTGAGCTACATCGATGGCTCTACTAAAAGTATACAATACATAGCCAATCAGATAATTAAATTTACAAACGCAAACGATCATTCATAAGTTGAGCTATATGTATAATACAAAACAAGTTAATGAAATTTAGTCGTTTTATTACCCTTACAAATTTTGGACTTTCAGCTGCGAGTAGAAATACTCTCGGCCGAGCTGAAACTTAAAACTTCATAACCAATATGAAGAAGTATGTAACCATCGAACTAACATAAGTTATCTGTACGTGTACAAGGGAGTTTAATCAACGAGTAAAGGTCACAGATTCACATAAAATAATTATAGTACAGTGAAACCTGTTCAAATCGGAATCTGAATAATCCGGAATCCTGTCTATTTCGGAACAATTTATTGGTCCTGGCGAAATTTGTATGTATTATGTGTAATTTTTCCTGAATAAAACGGAAACTGTCCAACGCGGAAACGGAAATTGTCTGCTTACTGTTCAAAACGGAAACAATATTTTGGACACTCTATATTTTGTAACTATATTTTGAAACAGCGTGTAATTTCATGGAATACGAAATATGTAGGTCACTAAGATAAAAAACAAGTTTTCTTAGCAAAATTCTAGAGGGTACGAGGGTGTGTTGGCCTGTCGGTTATAAGTTTTATTACCCTGTTGACTAGGCAGACGAATCCCTTCAAAGATTTTCAATGCTTCATACCCGTATACTGTCGTAGCTAAATATGTAGTGATTTTCAGGTAAAAAAAAAGTTGCATAAAATGTGGCATTAACATTAAGTGATGAAGTAAAAGTTATCGAGATAAAGGAAAATTAGAAACAAAGTCTATGTGAAATAATATTGAAGTAAAGTTGTGGAAAACTCAGGTGTGAAACTTTAAAAAATAAAGATCATAATGAGTGAGTGGCGTGCGGCCAATATTGGTGACACAAAAGGAGCTAGAAAGCAACTGTTTATGTGAAAATAAATGAACTGTTGTGGGAGTGGGTTCTTCATGACCTTTCAAGGAACAAGCCAATTTCTGGATCTGTTCTGCAAAGCAAGCTATTGAACTGGCAAAGAAATTAGATAACCCAGAATTCAAGGCTTCTAATAGATGGCTCCTAGTCTAATTAATTAATAATGTGCATTGACATGCAGTACAGTATTAGAGTATAATGTTAGATATTAAATAGAATGAGATTAGTAAACTTTAGTAATGCTTAATGACTAATGAGTTTTTTTTTTTTTTTTTTTTTTATACCTTGGGGATTTAGTGAAGTGAATTTTTAATGGCAGGCAGAGTAACTATCTCATGCCCCCATGTTAAATTGCTACCAGTGCACTTCATTAGAACCAGGTACCCAGCTTCGAAGCCGTTAGCCCTGTGAACTTACAATATATTTATGTTCCCCTATTGTCATAATTCAGGGTTGGTATCTAAGAAATTAGCAAGTTCTTTGTGATAGTAGAACAGAAAGAGTGGGGGAAGGGAAGTGGTCCGTGGCCCATTTCTTTTAGGGCTCATCACTTTTATGGACCTTTAATGTATGTGTATTCTGAATAATGATTAAATTAAAACCTCCCACCCAAACATATTCCGACCACACTATAGCCAAGAGTTACGATAATATTTATACAGAAAATGAGATTTTAATCAAGATGATTCACCGACGTAATGAGCGACAGAAAGCTGATTTAATGTGATGAGTGTTAAATGGAATATTTTGTACTTCTTGCAGTTTGCGGCATGCCATTTTGTTTTTCATGTATATGAATGACAAAATATTCCATTTTAATGTCACACCTGAATAATACGGAAACCTGTCCACAACGGAAAAAAAAATTAGGACCATGCCACTTCCGTCTTGAACAGGTTTCACTGTATATACATTTTAATAACTTAATGTCATATATTTATATTTCGTATTAACGCAGGTCTGCGAAAGGATATTCATTACCATTCACAGATTTTGTCTACATGGGGAGACTCGTACATATATATCACAATGAATTGAATGAATTCTACGTAATAGCATTGAATTTAATTCTCTTTGTTGATGATGTGGTAATAATTCTTACTAAAGCACTTAGTTATTTCTCTTCCCAGTTCCTTTTCTTTCATTGCATCATTTCGTCATTCTACATCAGGGCTGGGCACATTACGTGATTCTGAGAAATGAGCGCTACGTGCTTTAAAGAGCGGGTCTTGCGAGCGCTGTGACGTATGCATACTGTACGTCATTCAGTGTCGGTGCAGTGGTGACTCTGCAGTATGATGGCGAACTTTGAAGACGGAGCTTCCGCTCATTCACTAAAGCGGCCCGCTACTTCCAATGCTTTTAATGTATCTTGGGAGGAGGAGTTCTTTTTGGTAGAGAGCAGTGGATTAGCAAAGTGTTTAATTTGTCATAAAACACTCCAACTGATTAAGAAGTTCAATATCCAACGGCGTTATTCTTTACAACATGCTACTGAATATGACAAATATGTTGGTAATGAACGCCATAAATTAATACAACTTAAAGAAAATGTTTCTCAGGTACATTATATTACAGTATCTGTTTAATATTTATATTGCATTATAAGTTATTATACATTTAGTAATATATAATTTTAAATTATGCAAGTATTATGTTATATCATAGTATAGTAAATTACAGTTCATGATATATCATATTATATATCATGAACTGTATCATATCATATATTATATTATATTATATTATATTATATTATATTATATTATATTATATTATATTATATTATATTATATTAACAGAATGACAATAATGAATTTAGTGAATCGGCTATGAGAATTAGCTACAAAATTTGCCACGAAATTGCAAAGGAATTGACACATTCAATTTTTTTAATTGGGTTATTTTACGACGCTGTATCAACATCTAGGTTATTTAGCGTCTGAATGAAATGAAGGTGATAATGCCGGTGAAATGAGTCCGGGGTCCAGCACCGAAAGTTACCCAGCATTCGCTCGTATTGGGTTGAGGGAAAACCCCGGAAAAAACCTCAACAGGTAACTTGCCCCGACAGGGATTCGAACCCGGGCCACCTGGTTTCGCGGCCAGACGCGCTGGCCGTTACTCCACAGGTGTGGACGAAAACATTCAACGAAGGCAACTTCATCAAGCGATGTTTAATTATATTGACAGATGAACTCTGTCCACAGCAAGTAGGGGAAGTGGAAACCATACGCCTGTCTCGTAGAACCGTGGTGAGGAGATTGCAGTATCTGCGTATGGGTTATGTAAATAAGCCTAATGATTTATGTGTGTGCATAGAGCGAAGTTTATTTCATTAAATGAATAAGAGTGTTATAAATTCTGTACTTTACAATGGATTGATGTAATATCCTCATAAACTATTATGTACTGACAGACTGAATGACTAGAAGAACCGTGGCTCTTGTTATATTAATGCAGGGAAGGTAGCTGTAATGCGAGTCCGCCACTGCGTGAGCGTTCTGCCCTGGCTTGGAATTGAAGTGCCTTGCGGAGCGAGAGCAGCTCTGGCCGACTAAATGGAGCCGCTCTCATGCCCGGCCCTGCTCTACATGGTCCGTCTAAGCTCCGTTATATAATTTTATTATTGGATAGAGTGCCTTCATTCTGCCTGTGAGAGTATTTGTTTAACCCAATTTTACCGTAACTAAAATTTACGTATCAAGAAAAAGAAACTTCAACGCAATCCAAGAAATGAAGATATCATATATCCCCTGTTAACTTTTATCCTTTGCGCGACAGCCCATGAAGTGTCAATGCCGACCAGCCTCATGTCCACGCACTTCAGCAGAGGTGAACGATCATTAAACCGCTAGGATGTAACGTGTTGTTAGGATAATGATTTTTAATCTGTTATTAAACAACGCTGTATCAATTCTGAGGTTAACTGGTGTCGATGGAATTGGTGATAACGAGAAAATATTTGGCGAGATGATTCCGAGGACTTGCCATGGGATCACCTGACATCCGCCTTATACTTGGCTAAAATCTCTGAAATGGCCAACAGTATTGTCAGCCAAAGCGAGGATTGAACTCAATTCCGAGCACAGCTCCGGATTAGTGGTGCGATGCGATTTGAAAACCTGTGATAGGTTTGTTACTGGTTCGACTGTGACTACAGTTCCGAAAAAAAAAAAAACTAATTGATCGGAAATATATGTATTATAATATAAAATGTATAATGATGCATCATATCACAATTTTTGTCCTTTTTTTCAGGAAAGAAACCAACTGACACCGGGCAAGTTTTATACAAGTGAGTACATATACATATTTCTATAGTTTATTTGTGTTTTATTGTGTGAAGATGTAAGTTTTTCGTTCATTATTTGTATTTGCGTTATCTTAGTAATTAAATCATCAATGAAATCGTACTCAACCGAAGTAGTAAACTAATGGGGCTGAATTTTAAGATCACTTTGAATACGAAACATTAAGGAAAGTGAAAGATTGATAGACTAGAATAATAATGGATTGTTCTTATAGCATAATTTTTAAGTTTATTTGAAAATAACCGCTTGTAGTTAATCTCTAAGTGTCACATAGCGGAAGATAATTGTTGAAAATACATTTTCGGAAAACGCCCTGTGCAGCAGTGTTATTTGACAAGTACAATACTATACAGGGTAATTCAGACCACCCGTAACAGTAATTTATTTCGGAAACTAGTGCATTAAAATTTTCGAGACAAAAATATTTATTACTAAAGCACATGTGAACTTTCACTTGAGCTTGATTTCATCAATCAGCCTTAACAGGAAGTAGGGTCAGTGGCGTATTACTTTATAATTTCAAATGTGAGGCGGGATCAAATAGAGTACCATTTGATAGAGCTCTTCAAAACAAACAACTTTCATAGGAAACGTTTTTATCAATTCCTACTCTTTCAATGACATTTCTCAGTATTAATGGCATTAATTTTTCGTATGTTTTCTCTTTTGAAAGAGTAGGAATTGATAAAAACGTTTCCTATGAAAGGTGTTTGTTTTGAAGAGCTCTATCAAATAGGACTCTATTTCAACCCAACTCCCATTTGAAATTTTAAAGTAATACGCCACTGATCTTACTTTTTGTTAAGGCTGATTGAAGAAATCAAGCTCAAGTGAAAGTCCACATGTGTTTAGTTACAAATATTTTTGTCTCGAAAATTTTAATGCACTAGTTTCCGAAACAAATGACTTACGGTTGGTCTGAATCACCCATTGTATTTTCGTACGTTTCCTCATTGAAAGAGTAGGAATTAATAAAAACGTTTCCTACGAAAGTTGTTTGTTTTGAAGAGCTCTATCAAATGGTACCATATTTGATCACGACTTCCATTTGAAATTTTAAAGTAATACGCAACTGACCCTACTTCCTCTTCCGGCTGATTGATGAAATCAAGCTCAAGTGAAAGTTCACATGTGCTTTACTATAAATATTTTTGTCTCGAAAATTTTAATGCACTAGTTTCCGAAATAAATTACTGTTACGGGTGGTCTGAATCACCCTGTATAATGTTTCTGTTTATATTGTATTGATTAAACGTTTACAACGTCATAACTGCAAGTACAATAGTATATCAAATACTATTAATGCAGAGAGGTCTGTTTTATAAATCTAATGTCTGGAATTAACAACCATCGCAGACTTACTGTCGACAACGCATTTAGATTTTACACATTACACAATAGTAGTACTACCATAGGTGTTCGGAGGATGACGTCATATTCCAATGTATTATTATCACGTCCGAGCAGAAAGTGTGGAGTTTTATGTGTAATACAAAAATTTGTAAGAGTTCATTATAGCTTATTTTACATAATGGATATAGTGAGAGACTCTCAGTGCTTTCACGGGAAAGGGTGAAGGAATGTATGAGCACGCTCATTACGTCATTACCATGCCTGAGAACCACGAATACCGCATCCTATTAACTACCGCCATCGGAGTTTTATACGCTTTCATCCAGTAATTACAATCCAGCTTGTTTACTGAGACGCGTTGCTATGGATATTAAACAAGTGAATCTTTACTTCTTATGACCATAAAATTATTATGAACACAGACATTACTTACTAGGAATTCAATATTTGGACAGAATAGTTAGTCATAGTACGAAAGTACGAAAAGGACTCTAACTTTACAAGCATATCGCATATTGTTCTCCTATATAGCCTACTAATACGTAAAGCATTAACCTTGTTCATGAGATGTGGGTAATGAGTTCCATTCAACAGCCTGTTAATTCTTTCTAAATGACATGCACTGTTGCCAACATATCGCCTTAAAATCTCGCTAAAATTTCAATAAAAAGTAGCTAAATCTCTCCAAAGTTTGTTAAAAAAATCCCCAGAAATGTCGCTAAAAATTAATAATAAATATCACTAAATAAAATTAAGGAAAACATACATATGCGGAGAAAAATATAATTTCCTCATCGTCACCCTCTTCTGCGGAGTCTGGTTGTATTGTTGACGGCTGTGATGTTGAGGTGGAAGGTGTGGAACAGCTGATTGTGAATACACTGCACTTGATCATATCATTGACACTACGCTTTCTGGCAAATTGTAAGTGTGGAAATTTTCACCCAAGCGTTTGACTACATTTTTTTTTGTGAAAACTAACACTTTTTAAATCTTATATATTAATAGTACATTATGCAATGAGCCTATAATGAAGGTAATTAAGAAGTGAGTATGGATATTTATGAAACGAGCGCAAGCGAGTTTCATAATTTTCATACGAGCTTCTTAATTACCATTATAGGCGAGTTTCATACGACTTTTTATGCTCGACCATATTTCTAACTTGATATTATTAATTTTATTGTATCTGACCTGGAGCAATGTCCCGTATGTTGTGAGATGTTCGCAGACGCGAAAGTATTGATTTTGTCCGAGGAACAGATGTCCACATTGACCTTGCTAGGCCATAAGAACCTTCAGAGATAACATTGAAAAACGAGATGACAAATTGTATTTATTTGAATATTATTTACAATTAACGCTAATTATTATAGTAACAGAACATAACCTTCCGCGACAGTATTGGATTTCCAGCCTCCGTGACTTTTCGCTAATTCTCTTTCGATTGCATATCCGAGAATAATCGATACTTGAGGTTTTATAACGGTAGAAAGCTGACCTGTCACTGGCTGAACAGTTGTAACCTGAGTCGTCATTGGCTGAAAGACCTGACCTTTAATGAGTAGGTGTACTTTAATGACGTGCATTAAAGGTCTGCTACTAGGTGTATAATTACTACATTTCGGCTTGGTCGAGCATAAAATATATTAAAACCGGCAAACACTACAGTCTCATTTGCTTCACACGAACTGTCGTCACAAAATTGTAAAACTCAATTGCCTCGGGTCGGTTCGGAGTGGAAAATCTCCGCGTTGCGGGGAAGAACCTAGAAATAGCTGGAGTTCGCGACTCGTCACGTGTCAGTCAAAGTTGCCACCGTTTATCGGTGTTGGAGCAGTAGCATTGAGAGAGACATAACCGTGAGAATCATTGAATCATCATCTTTCACTCCTGATCACTGATCACAAATATATGAAATCAGGGCTTTCACGTATGAATCATTAGACTACTCAATATGCACCCATGCCTCTTTTAAAACTAAGAAGTGCATGACTTCAGTTGAATGTTTTGCCTTAAAAGAAAGGATAAAGTGGAAGAATATAAAAATCAGCAGAAAAGTCGCTAATCGTATTTTACAAAATTTGTCGCCGAGAGTGATTCAAAATTTCCTAGATTTAATGACTTATCGCAAAATATGGCAACACTGATGACATGTACTTTCCACACTGAGGGCCGATTATATAAAACAGCTATGGGGACTATCAGCAAAGTAGGGAGGGAACGTTTCCTACTCGCCCCACATTCGTTTGATTGGCAGGCGAGGGGTAACGCAGTTGTTTTGCTAAGTCAAGTGCAGTGGTGGATTCGACACACTTGCGCATCAGTAATTTCTCCGTTGTTATTTCTTTACAGTCTTTTGTTTATATGAAGTACATGTATCATACAATAATTATGACGGCCACCTACTGTCATTAGGCAACTTATATATTCTTCAATTGTATAACCATTCCTTTATCATGTGCACGAAAAAATTCTTGAACTGTCTTTTGATCGACATAATAAATTGTTTCTTTTTAAAAACAATAAAGAAACAAGCAAAACTCCATTGTCATTTAACTGTACAGTATATTAAAAAATGTAATAATCAACATAATGAACTGTTTCTTTTTAAAACCAATAAAGAAAGTAACTAAGCTACATTGTCATTTAACATTAAAACGTATTAAACACAATATAATGATCAACATCATCATCATATCCGTCACGTATTAGACCCTACACGATCTGTTACGGTCTCATGCCAGCGCTTTCGTGGTCTTCCCAATTTCCTCTTTCCTCTTGGTACATAAGTAAGAATCTGTTTAGGCCATCTAGTGCGATCCATCCTTTCGACAGGTTTTTTTTCCACTGAAGTCGATATTGTTGAACAAAATTAACTATAGGATCCATTTTGAGTTCCTGCAATATGTCCACATTTTTACGGTGTTCCAGCAAAGAGCATCCCGCTGTTCGTCTCATGAACCTCATTTCCGCTGTCGCCAGCCTTTGCTCATCAGCTTTTCTGATTGTCCATGCCTCTCTACCGTAAGTGAGGACCGGTCGAGCTAGTGTTTTATATACCTTTAGCCTTGTATGTTTCTGAACATGGGAGGATTTGAAGACGGCGTTAATGACGCCACTGATTTTTATAAATTTAGATATTTTGTTTGACATATCTTCATCAGTGATATAAGAGAGGTTATAACCTAAATAGTTAAATGAATTAACACGTTCAATTAAAGTATTATTTATCATAATCTTACTTGAAATTGGGTTCTCTCCCGAAAATGCCATGACTTTTGTTTTCTCTTTTGAGATTTCCATATTGAAATCAGAGGCGATTATTTGCAAATTATAAATGGCTCTTTGTAAAGCATCCTCTGTTTTAGCGATAATAATCTGATCGTCGGCAAACATTAGTGTATCGAGAACTGTGTTTCGATTGATTTGAATTCCAGCATGATGACTTTGCCTCCAAATGTATAAAATATGGTTCATATATATAATAAACAACAGAGGAGAAAGACCGCACCCTTGTCTAACACCTTGGTTGATGGAAGTCCAGCTAGTAGTGCCGCGTTCAGTTCTTATGGCAATTTCATTTTGTTGATATAAATTATAAATGGAGAGAATGATTTGGTTTGGCACATTATCATAGCGTAAAATCTCTAAAAGTTTATTTCTATCAACTCTATCAAAAGCTTTTATGAAATCAATAAAAGCTAAGTGGGTTGTTTCTTTGTAAAAACGCTAAAGAAAGTAACTAAACTCCATTGTCATTTAACTTTAAAACATATTAAACAAAATATATGAGATATGAATGAAACGAAATACTACTGTAGGCCTATACTGCTAGTTTTCACTTTTTTGTGTTGATGTCCCTCGTAGTTTTCTGTTATTAACTAAAAAGGATATACTGTATTTGTCTCTAAAGTAGAACAACTCAACTTCAATACTGAAACTAAATGCATATCTGTGATGACAGAGCAACGCTGTAAATAGAATGTGAACTTTCTAAGATTCATCTTTCTGCTTCTTTCTGCTCTCTGTGTTATTATACTGACTATTACACTCTTACTACGTCATACTACTTTTGACCAATAAAACGGTACGAAAGGACGTATTTCAACCAATCATGGCTGCTTATCGCACAATTTTATCGCGTCCCTTGCATTTGTTTAATTTTATCGCGTCCCTAGCATTTGTTTAATTTTATCGCGTCCCTAGCATTTGTTTCTTTGTTTGCCAACATTTGAAACTGCGCTGGTCTGGACGTCAAAAATATATATAAAATTACAAACCACACCAGTTGATGCACAGCAGTTTCAAATATGACTCGCATTGGCATTCAAGAACAAGAATTCATAAAAATCACTGATCATACCTATGCATCTTCTGAAATCCGATTTACAAATAAATGAAGAGCACCATTCGGAAATCCTGAATAAGTTGAATACACCATGTAGGCCTAAATCAACGAGTTCCACTTCTATTATGCACACGTCCAATATAACATCAACTGAACCACCAGCCACATTCAAATTTGAAAATTGTATATTCAATAATTATTCCTTTTAAAATTATTCATGTTTATTTTTATGTCATCGTCGTTAATTAAAACTTTTCTAACACTTGTGTATATTAGTTAGGTTATGTTATAGCTTCTGCTCTGAGAGGATAAAAAGAACTTCTGCTATATGATATTATGAATAATCACGTATCAAAGATTGTTTAATATTAAGATTTATTGAATAGTAATCATTACAGTGTCTGTATAAAGACACTACTGCCATCTAGCATGCATCTAGCGTAATATTTGTAATGTTGAGATGGTACAATAATACATTTGAAGACAGTTGTATTTTCGTAAGTCAATTAATATTTTATTGTATTGGAGTACTTCGTTACTTCTAATCTTTATATACTTTCTTCTAATCGTGTAATAGTTAATTAAATCCCACTCGAGTTTTGATTTTCTCTAGATAAATCAAAACGTCTAGTGAGGTTACTGTTGAATAAACACATTTGGCGCGCCAGTAGTCATTTCGTCAGAATTGCGCAAGACAATCGCTTGTTATTGCGTAAAAAAATGCCTAGAAGAAAATAACTCATCGTTAACCTGGAGATACTTTGGTCATAGGCCTATACTGCTAATTTTCACTTTTTTGTGTTGATGTCCCTCGGAGTTTTCTGTTATTAACTAAAAGGATATATTTGTCTCTAAAGTAGAACAACTCAACCTTAATACTGAAACTAAATGCATGTCTGTGATCCTAGACCTGGAGATACTTTCGGTCATATTCATTTTGGGGAAGAAAAAAAAAACCTGCTCACAACAGTAAGTTGAGCCAAATATAGATACAATACGCATTGCAAGTGTGCGCAGATTAGGGAATTGCTATTCTGGTAGGTATTTAAAGAAATCTAATCCATTTTTTCCTAAACACTTTAGTGGCATGCTCTTTTGCATCTCTATAGTGGCTCTGCTGCTTGGGTAACATCAAATACAAATGGATTATTGAACAGACACATCTCCTTATCCATTGCAGTTACTTCTGAAAACCTTTCTTGGAAAGATAACGCATCAAGTAGGCCTAATACGCACTCAAAGTTTTAAATACGTAAGTTCAGTTCCAGACACTTAATAAAATAATAAGTAACAAAACTCCGAAAATACCATAAACATATTTTGTTTTGTATCTTTTCACAAATATTACGAAAATAGTTTTTAAAATCGTAATAGTAATATACGTTACAAGAGCGGTATGTTGACGTTTTCAAGGTCGAGGAAAAGATTGAAAAAGCGAAACGTAGTTGAGCTTTTTTAATTTCCGAGAACATGAAAACAAACATACCGCTCGTGTATCGTACATTATTTTGTGCGAAGATCGTTTATTACATACCTGAAAGACGAATTTCTAATTAGCTGCAATGAAATCTCCATGTTGGTTTCTGTTTAATGACGGCAACTTCGGAACACCAAAATATCTTTCTTCAACATTGTTTCTGTAAAATATTTTCTGTGTTTACTATACTCCAGCAGGCCGTGATATACGTCTCTCTTTCCCCCCCCCCAGTCTATAAATGCGAACTTAAAACAAACGGTAAGGTTATGTAATGATTTATTTTTCATTTTAATATTTTAACAATATTATTTATATAACATATTGCAGTAATAACATCGGCATCTGGAATCTTGTTGATTTTTTCACGGCTTCCTTAATGTTACTTGTATCAGGAATGCAATAAGTTTCGTGGAGTAGTAGACTTTACTTAATTTTTGCAAATATTTAAAAACAATAATTAACATTGCAATTTAGGTGAAATTGCAGTGGTAAGTTTCCAATTTATAATTATTACTATGTTAAACGTCTCTAAAAATAATATGTTAAAAGCCTAAAGCAGTAAAATGAATGTCGCGCTTAAGCGGTAAGAAGAGGGAAATTGTTATGTGTGTTACGTTGTGAATACTGAATGTGGTATTTCACACTTATCGCGTATTGGTTCTGTGCGGAAAACAAGCAAATGCGCATCTCGCACAAATAAATATTTGTAAGATCACCGAAGTCCGCCTTATGCTTCTGATCAAAGTGGCGTTTAATATTGAAGCGTTTTATATGCGCAATTTTAAATCCATATATTAAGCAGCAGATTTTATTTTTGTAAGTAACAAAAAATTCTTTCTGCCACTCTCCCTGAAACTGACGTCCCGAGATCGAAACCATACCCGCCACTGAATGAAGCGTGTCGTTACGAAGCACCAGGCGGAGGAGATGGTCGGTGGAGTGGGGTAAGGAGGCTTTGAGTGCAGTGGCCCTTCGGAGACATTTTTCCCCATGGTTGATATAAAATGTTTGATTCGAGATTAATAGTTAAAAATGGACGCCACTCGAATTTTCTCTGATTAATCTCCTTGAACCTGGATCAGAAGCATATTTAATATTTAACCGGTTCTGAAACTTAAGCCAAGAATTTTCGTGTACTCTGTGTACCACAACTGTATTGAGGTGAGTTATGTATATTTTGAATTTAAATAACATTTTTTAAATTGTGGAGTTCCTTATTTAGCAGACGTGAGATTATGGATATCAGTAATGAGGAATTTTAGCCTATATCCGAAACACAAACCTCTATTATTGTTTATGCTTGACCATGCCAAAATGTAGTTATTATACACCTTGTAGCAGCCCTTTAATGTAGCTCATTAAAGTACACCTATTCATTAAAGTTCAGGTGTTCCACCAATCAGAAAATAACATTGTAGCAATATGAAAGCGCAAGTATCGGATATTCTCGGATATGCAATCGAAAGACAACTAGTGCGACATTAGACAATATTAAACTCAGTCGAAAAAAAAACAACACATAAATTAACATCAATTCACCGTCATCTTCCAGCCTTTCACAAAGCACATTCCCGCAAATTCATTTCACCAATTGCCGCAAAAGATCAATATGGTCGAGCATAAAAAGTCGTATGAAACTTGACTATAATGGTAATTAAGACGCTCATATGAAAATTATGAAACTCGCTTGCGCTCGTTTCATAAACATACTCGCCTCTTGATTACTACCATTATAGGCTCATTGCATAATGTACTATTAGAAATGACTGATTCAAATATGTGTTGAAATGATAGATTTCATTTTATACCCTCTCGTTGAAAATTTATTGAGATAAACAATTGCATAACAGCCCGAAATAGAGAACTATAAATGACCAAAAGCAAACACACTTATTCTCCCTCTATTTTGCGTAACCATTTCATCTCTGAGTGTCCAATATTCCGTGAATGAATATAGTACCACAGTCTACTATATACAGTCGCGAAGCTTGAGGTGTTTTTTTGCAAATCTCGTGATAAAGTGCTCCAAGCGGTTAGCAACTAGAAACACTAGACTGTCCATGGTTGACTTTGGACTGTGTCATATTTCTATCGAGTGCTAGCTCGTTGCGTATTTCACATTGATGCTTGTGAAATGTTCGTTATTGGTTGTAATGAAAATGTTAATGGCTAAAATATAATAATTGGAATAATAATATGGAACAAGGAGGAGACGTTTGTAACGCTATAAATTGTAGCAACAGTAAGAGAAAGAGGCCAGAGTTATCCTTTCTCCGATTTCCGAAAGATTCAGAAAGGTCCCTGGGTTTCCACAAGAATGCTGTGCAGAAACAAAACTCTTAATTTTGAAGTTCTTTGTGACTGTTAGAATACATCATATCCTTAAATTTCACAATGAAATGTTTCAGTCTAACCGAAAGGACATTAGATACCGGTTAAAGTTCTGTCACTTAGGCTGCTAAATTTCCAGAGAAATAAAGGTTAGGTCTACTTTTTTTTTCAGAGGATATATTTTTAATTGTAGCTATTAATTTTGTTATTATTTTTATGTGTTATTTTACTAAAGACGTAGAAAAATTAAGTTTGTTTTAATGAAATTTATTGATCAGGTTTTATTTTCAATTCTGGTGGGATTATTATTGCTTAGGCCTACTTTTTTTTTTCAAAGGATATGTTTTTAATTATAGTTGTTGATTTTGTTGTTATTTTTATTTGTTGCTTTACTAGAGAAGTAGAAAAAGTCTGTTACAATAAAATTCATTGATCACGTTTTATTTCCAATTCTGGTGTGATTATTATTGCTTAACCTCATCCCACTTTGTTAACTACGTAAGCCTACACTACAAGTATCGGTACACGTAAGTTACTCCATTAATTCATATTTCCATTATTATTGTTGTAAAGGGAAATGCAAATTAATATTTATTGGTTTCATAGTTAATTATCGCTATAATCCTGAATGAGTGAAGCTATTATAGTAAATTTCAGTTCGTTTTGCACAAACAAAAATTATATTAACTTATTTCTTGCAGGTATCTTCGAGTTTATGGTGGAATTTAATATACTTCATTAAAATAATAAATTAACTTTATGCATTTAATATTTCAATAATGGAAGGAAGGTGTTAATTTTTCCAAAAGAACACGACAACGAAAGTATAACATTTTGTCGTCTGCTTGGAGAGAGATCTGCGATGATGAGGCGATAGTAGCGATCCTAGTGGTGGGCAACTACCCATGTTTGCATTTTTACTACATATTGAGCTTCGCGAATGTATATAGTAGACTGTGATAGTACAATGTGTCATGATATTTAGCTGGCATATTTATAATCGAATTAAATATTTGGGTTTTATTTAGGAACTACATTTCATATTGCTATTATAAGATCATAAAACCTGTGTTAATACGTCTTGTTTACAGTATACATTGTCTTATGGATCAACAATGACTTTAACATTAAGTTTTAATCACAAGAGTTTATATTGTTCCTTAAAATGTATGTATACTGTATAATGAGAGATAATTAGTCATGAAAACAGATATTACAGCCTAGAATGCCTCATTAATGTGTCCACAATTTTAACTTTCAATAATAACAGAGTTTTGGAATGTAATGCTTAGAAGAGATATAAAAATACGTTTTTTATTAAGTAATTAAGATTTTATAATGTTGCATATTAGTTGAAAGCTGAACATATTAATTTTCCAACTTTACACTATCTTAATGAGTCTACTTTGACCAGTTTCTATGACAACCAGTTTCAGAATGAAATGTTACGAGGTCAATTCTGATCGGAAACAAAAATTTATTTAAACAAGTCATAAAGGTTTAATGTAAGAAAAGAGTACTTGAAGTTCTTTTCTTTGAAATAAAAATAGTGAAAATATAATGTTGTCAGATGCTATTGTCCATAGGACTAACAGACGAGGATCCAAAATTTCGGAACCATGGTAATTTTATCTGTATCTAGATATCGCTATTGATAAAGATGTTTGTGTTTCTGGACAGATTTATAAATGATTTTGTATGATTATTCACACTAATCAACAATAATAAATCATTGTTAAGATATTATGACTGAATTTTGTACAAAATTTGAGAATTACACAAAATGGAAACGATATAAAAATCTTATCTTTCATTATTTTGTTGAATAAAATACTGTAATACATATCCATTACAATTTAATAATTTTATTTACAATAATTAGTATTATATATATACCTATATATAACACAGAACTCATTTTTTATGTTATCATGGGAATAAGACGAGAAGTCATCTTCATATACTTTAACAGCGGTAAAATGTAAAGACAGACCTCTATATGAGAGAATAATGGCTATTATAGAGGCATATTTCATACATTTACCTATTCGCATTAATATTTTATGTCTTTTCAATTCACATAAATGTTGCTCTCATTATCCGTGTTTCTTCGCTACAGATACAAAATGTATAAGTAGAGATCTGATTTTTTGTTATTAAAGATATACCCGAAATGTGTTAAAAATTTAATTTTACATATGGAAAATTCAAATCCCTTAATCAAAGTACAAAATTAAGTGAAATATATTCTCGAATTTTCGCGAAATTTATAGAAATCCACGAAATTACTTCATAATCATAAATATTTTCAACATAAAACAGGTTTTATGGAGAATTGCCACGAAAAATTGGCTCTTTCTTTCCAAATAAAACGAAAAAATTGTCTTCGTTATAAAGTATACATAAATAGTTGTACATATATAATTCTTCAGCATCACATGCTTGTGACATTTGGCAACGATAAGTATGCAGTTTCAGGGACTACTTTCCGCGCCAGCAGACAATGGTCATTTCTCTTTCCGCAACAACTGACTTCGTGAGATCAAGAAAGGAATGCCATCGCACCCTCACAGTCGAGTGAACTTTAATTATGAATTTAATTAATCATGCAAACAAATTCTCTGTTAGTTTCAAAGGAACTATTTCAAACAGTTTTATTTTATTATTTTTAACTTTATTTAGAGCGCAAAATATCAGTAAAATTTCTTGTTATTTTTTACGAAATATTCACTGAAATTAAATCATTTTCTCTTAGTTTCAAAGGAACTATTTCAAACAGTTTTATTTTATTATTTTTAACTTTATTTAGAGCGCAAAATTCAGTAAAATTTCTTGTTATTTTTTACGAAATATTCACTGAAATTAAACCATTTTTCTGTTAATTTCAAAGGAACTATTTCAAACAGTTTTATTTTATTATTTTTAACTTTATTTAGAGCGCAAAATTCAGTAAAATTTCTTGTTATTTTTTACGAAATATTCACTGAAATTAAACAATTTTTCTGTTAGTTTCAAAGGAACTATTTCAAACAGTTTTATTTTATTATTTTTAACTTTATTTAGAGCGCAAAATTCAGTACAATTTCTTGTTACTTTTTACGAAATATTCACTGAAATTAAACAATTTTCTGTAACTTTATTTGGTTCGCAAAATATCAGTAAAATTTCTTCTTATTTTTTACGAAATATTCACTGAAATTAAACCATTTTAATCACCGAAATCGGGGTAAAATAGTCACTATAAAATCGTACCCCCACCTATAAGTTGCGGCACATATGGACATTTTTGATCAGACTGCAAATTTGAGTCAGTTAAATGGTATCTCACTTAGGATTTATGCATTTCAAGTTTGTAAAATATGTCGCCAAAGATTACTTCAACATTGGCAGCGAACAACCTGATAGTCACATGTCGTGAAAATGCAGAGATTTTCAAATAAAACTATTTCATATACGCAGTCTCTTGTAGATTTTTGCCAATTTCACCTACAATTCTGATTTGATATTTTTCGGTCTACAGTGAATAAATTTTCGAAGAGTGAATGCTCATTTACCATCTTTTAATTGGAATGTTTAAGTGGGCACCTATTCGGGGAAAATGTCTATTACAATTTCTGTAATACTCTACATGCATTTGCTCCTTAGCCCCGGAGGCCCGATGTAACACGCAACATATTTTTGGAAAAATAAGTGAAGTTTAAAAAATGTTAAATTCGAGTGTGTGCACACATATCTATCAAAAGTTTCATGGACGCATGCAGAGAAACATAAGTTTTTTAGTGTAAGACTTCTAAGTTGGAAAATCGTTATATCTCGGGCTAAAAACACGATTTGTATAAAAGTTAATAAAACCTATAAATTCCAACCGATTGTGCTAATTCTTTCAGAAAGTGTTTAATACTCGTGTTTACACAGTAATTTATCACTCGTTTCGATTTTCGACTCAAAAAGTTTCTAAAAATTTAGTTTTTGCGAGACTTTAAGCTTTATAAACATGAATAAAAATTACAAATTCCATCAGATTCTGCTAATTTATTTAAAAAATGTTAAATTCGAGTGTGTGCACACATATCCATCAATAGTTTCATGGACACATGCAGAGAAACATAAGTTTGTTAGTGTAAGACTTCCAAGTTGGAAAATCGTTATATCTCGGGCTAAAAACACGATTTGCGTAAAAGTTAATAAAATCTATAAATTCCAACCGATTGTGCTAATTCTTTCAGAAAGTGTTTAATACGTGTGTTTACACAGTATTCTATCACTCGTTTCGATTTTCGACTCAAAAATATTTTCGAAAAATTTAGTTTTTGCGAGATTTTAAGCTTTATAAACATGAATAAAAATTACAAATCCCATCAGATTTTGCTAATTTCTTTTAAAAATGTTAAATACCAGTGTGTGCACACATATCTATCAAAAGTTTCATGGACGCATGCAGAGAAACATATGTTTTTTAGTGTAAGACTTCCAAGTGGGAAAATCGTTGTATCTCGGGCTAAAAACGCGATTTAGATAAACGTTAATAAAATCTATAAATTCCAACCGATTGTGCTAATTCTTTCAGAATGTGTTTAATATGTGTGTTTACACAGTATTCTATCACTCGTTTCGATTTTCGACTCAAAAATTTTCTAAAAATTTAGTTTTTGCGAGATTTTAAGCTTTATAAACATGAATACAAAGTACAAATCCCATCGGATTTTTATAATTTCTTTAAAAAAAATGTTAAATTGGAGTGTGTGCACACATATCTATCAAAATTTTCATGGTCGCATGCAGAGAAACATAAGTTTGTTAGTGTAAGACTTCCAAGTTGGAAAATTGGTGTATCTCGGGCTAAAAACACGATTTGGATAAACGTTAATAAAATCTATAAATTCCAACCGATTGTGCTAATTCTTTCAGAAAGTGTTTAATACGCGATTTTATACAGTATTCTATCACTCGTTTCCATTTTCGACTCAAAAAGTTTCTAAAAATTTAGTTTTTGCGAGATTTTAAGCTTTATAAACATGAATAAAAATTACAAATCCCATCAGATTTTTCTAGTTTCTTTAAAAAATGTTAAATTCGAGTGTGTAAACACATATCTATCAAAATTTTCATGGTCGCATGCAGAGAAACTTAAGTTTGTTAGTGTAAGTCTTCCAAGTGAGAAAATGGGTGTATCTCGGGCTAAAATGCGATTTTTGTAAACGATAATAAAATCTATAAATTCCATCCGATTGTGCTAATTCTTTCAGAAAGTGTTTAATACGCGATTTTACACAGTATTCTATCACTCGTTTCGATTTTAGACTCAAAAAGTTTCTAAAAATGTAGTTTTTGCGAGATTTTAAGCTTTATAAACATGAATAAAAATTACAAATCCCATCGGATTTTTCTAATTTCTTTGAAAAATGTTAATTTCGAGTGTGTAAACACATATCTATCAAAATGTTCATGGTCGCATGCAGAGAAACTTAAGTTTGTTAGTGTAAGTCTTCCAAGTTGGAAAATTGGTGTATCTCGGGCTAAAAACACGATTTGGATAAACGTTAATAAAATCTATATATTCCAACCGATTGTGCTAATTCTTTCAGAAAGTGTTTAATACGCGATTTTACACAGTATTCTATCACTCGTTTCGATTTTCGAATCAAAAAGTTTCTAAAAATTTAGTTTATGCGAGATTTTAAGCTTTATAAACATTAATAAAAATTACAAATCCCATCAGATTTTTCTAGTTTCTTTAAAAAAACGTTAAATTCGAGTGTGTAAACACATATCTATCAAAATTTTCGTGGTCGCATGCAGAGAAACTTAAGGTTGTTAGTGTAAGTCTTCCAAGTGGGAAAATGGGTGTATCTCGGGCTAAAATGCGATTTTTGTAAACGATAATAAAATCTATAAATTCCATCCGATTGTGCTAATTCTTTCAGAAAGTGTTTAACACGCGTGTTTACATAGTAGTCTATCACTCGTTTCGATTTTCGACTCGAACAAAAATTGCATTTTCTTTGGCAGTGCGTATAGTGAGTACTTGCCTTTCTACGCTAGTGTTTTAAAGTCTCAATTCACACACTGATAACAGTGGGTAAAATGCAACCTTACAAACTATCTGTAGTAATGTCACGAGAGGTGTGAGATCTGCCGATAAATCTACGAGCGAAGCGAGTAGATTTATCTGGGAAATCTCAGACCTCGAGTGACATTTATTAGGACTATTTCGTGAATAAAATAAAAATTTAAATAATATATCCCTAAAATTCGAACACAAAATGTTAATAATTGTATATTAACGAATACTTAACCTATTCAGACATTGTGAAGTTCAAATACTCGTAGATGAATATCGATTATTGCAATAAAGAAATTCGATGTTATTATTCAGTAATGCCAATTGCGAAAAGCGAAATACAGGTTTAACATTGTTCATTACATGTACTGCACTTTTCTCTTATTATTATAACAAATACATTTTCATTATCTTCTGAAATCATAATTTAATTTAACAGTAACAGTGGGGACAGCTAAATACCAATGCTTATGTGTTCACAGTGAGACATGTTGCTAAACAGTGAAGTCTTCTCTGTATAGATAGGCCTAATTAAAACACGAATTTTATTACGCCATACGAAAGGCAGTTTGATCAAAGACATTATTACTATGCAAGGTCTTTGAGTTTGATATGCGATGATGTTACATAAATTTGAACGTCTATTAATTGTTTAATTTCAATACAAATGTTACAGGCTACAATTTTATAGGTTACGTTAGGCCTACCCGTGGAAGCAGGACCAATGTCAGCTGTGCCTTGTTTCGACCGTTACTTACAATGAGTGCTACACGAAATCATTTTTTATAGCTCGACAAACGCATTCTCGCTGTAGTGTGTAACGGAACTAAAGCTGCATCTACACAGTTCAATATTCCAATCGCGTATGCGTGCAATCTGGGAAGAATAGAATCAAGTTTAAAAGGTGCGTTCAATTAAGATGCATAAATATTTTGTGTCTACATGGTGCGCCGTTTTAAACGTGGTCTTCACTGCGTAAATATATTAATTAATATTAAATATCAATCTTGCATTCATTGATTTAAAGTTGAAAGAAAAGTTAACCGTGTAGTTGCATCTTAATGTATTCATGTTCATCAATTTACGGGGAAACAGTTGGCGACAACGACTAAACAAAAGAACGACCATGCGATAAATTGATAGCGATAAATCTAGCTGCAGAAATTATCGCAAAGTCTGACTGTGATTGGTTGGAATTCAAAATTTCATTACACTTCATTGGTCGAAAATGGAATGACGTCATTTACGAAATAGTCGTAGAAAAAAAAATATTTATTTTTACGTCTCAGCTACTGTTCACGTAGCTATTGTTCTGGCACTGATTTCACGCGCAACAACTTTCGGCGAACCAAATCAATGGAAATCACAAAATAGGTGCAGAGAGGAAGCACCTCCCACTTCATTTCGGTAATCGTTTGGGGGATGCATTATGCGTTCCGTGAACTAGCGTTGTCGTGCAGTTTCTCTGATGAAGCGACAGACCTTATTCATCAACTGCAATCACAAAAATCAAAGCAATTCTCCGATCTTTGTATTCTGGACTTCAGTAAAGCTCAGAACAGTTTTCAGTCTTATTGCCACTTGCACATACGTAGGCTACATATATCTTATTTGTTACAATTTTTATAAACTTCGCAGTGTTTTGTTACTATGCCAGTAAGAATGTCTATACGTAGAAAAAATTCCACATATAAAATTCAGACAACGCTTATCTATTCAGTACTGGTATTTCTGTATAAAGAAATTGACATAATCTTGCTATTTTTTACGATGAAAGAGTAATGGAACGGAGAAAAAAACGGGATTTGAACCCGGGTTTTCAGCTCTACGTGCTGATGCTTTATCCACTAAGCCACACCGGATACAACTCCGACGCCGGTTAGAATCGTCTCAGATTAAGCTCCAACTCTTGGGTTCCCTCTAGTGGCCGCCCTCTGCACAACGTCATAGATGTCTATGAACGCAGGACCGAAGTCCACACATGTGCTAGGGTGCACTCGATATGAGTGACTAGTTGGCCGGGATCCGACGGAATAAGCGCCGACTTTACGCATATCATATATATTATTTTAATGTACCGAAGTACATATGATATTTCCATGCAGATATTCTGCGTCATCATACGATGAAAGAGTAATGGAACGGAGAAAAATTCTCTCCGGCGCCGGGATTTGAACCCGGGTTTTCAGCTCTACGTGCTGATGCTTTATCCACTAAGCCACACCGGATACAACTCCGACGCCGGTTAGAATCGTCTCAGATTAAGCTCCAACTCTTGGGTTCCCTCTAGTGGCCGCCCTCTGCACTACGTCATAGATGTCTATGAACGCAGGACCGAAGTCCACACATGTGCTAAGGTGCACTCGATATGAGTGACTAGTTGGCCGGGATCCGACGGAATAAGCGCCGACTTTACGCATATCATATATATTATTTTAATGTACCGAAGTACATATGATATTTCCATGCAGATATTCTGCGTCATCATACGATGAAAGAGTAATGGAACGGACAAAAATTCTCTCCGGCGCCGGGATTTGAACCCGGGTTTTCAGCTCTACGTGCTGATGCTTTATCCACTAAGCCACACCGGATACAACTCCGACGCCGGTTAGAATCGTCTCAGATTAAGCTCCAACTCTTGGGTTCCCTCTAGTGGCCGCCCTCTGCACTACGTCATAGATGTCTATGAACGCAGGACCGAAGTCCACACATGTGCTAAGGTGCACTCGATATGAGTGACTAGTTGGCCGGGATCCGACGGAATAAGCGCCGACTTTACGCATATCATATATATTATTTTAATGTACCGAAGTACATATGATATTTCCATGCTATTTTTTGTCTTTATAAGCTGAACATTGATTTGGTATTGATGTGACCAGCTAACAAATACAGTAGTGCCAGTGTTCAGTGCAAAATAAAATTTTCTTTTCATTTAAAGAGAAAGTAGATTGTGCCGTTCATAACGAATGAAAATGTTCTTGTAAAAAATAATTTGTTCGAAAATATCAATTTTCAAAACTGCTACTCTTCATCGTCATCATCATCATCATTATCATCATCATCATCATCATCATCATCATCATCATTTAGTTGTGCGGGTCTAACGACACGTGCAACATGATGTTCAGTACAAATATTCCTCTAAAGAAATTGAGTGATCCCCATTTTAGAGGTTTTCTTCATAAATTCTCTCGATACAAAAACTGTTTAAGCGATAGGCGAAGACGATTCAGGTTCGACAACTTACGAGAATATATCGTCGTTTACTGCAACGCTGGTAATTGCATCAATGATGACGAGGACTGAACCTTGCAAGGTATGTACTACAGTACGTTATTTTTCTTTTCCTTCTGACTGTACGGAGATACAGTAGCATGTTGACGTCGTCTGTTTACGTTTAAAACCTGTTCAGCCAATGATCTGAATGAAAAAAAAAATTGTAACATATAGTAAATGTGCACCTACATTCAACGATAAGTCATCCCGCATCCACTGTCTACTTAATACTATAATACAGTACTTTTTCAGACATTGAAATTCGGGAAAATTTACGTACGTATTTGCTTTTGAATTAATGAAATTTTGCCTTAGAATTATTCAAATAAAAGGTTAGAAAATTGGAATTACATATTAATTTTTAATATTAGTTTCAATATGAATTTAAAGGACAATAAACTTCTGTTCGAATTACCCAATAATTTGAATTATTCAACTTCGCATTACAAAGAGTCCACTGTATTTTATAATGAATATCTTAATTTGTGTGTATTTTTGGACAACAATTTCAGTACTTGTTTTAGCACACACATGGTCCGGGTCCCAGGTAGCACAGTAATTTAATTATCCCACAACTTGTGTGCAAGAGAACCAATCTACTAATTAACTTTTACATATCGTATCGCAATCACACAGCTAATAGATTTCAACATCTGTGTAACTTGCGTATGGATGGAAATAGTCCAATATTACAGTTTTATTGATAATGATTAATCACTTTCGTAATTGTGGGTTTTTTTGTACTCGATGTATGGTAGAGCAATTCGTGGAGTTTACGCGCAAGTGAGTTGCAATGGGCAGAAATTGTTCCACACGAAAGACAGCTTTTAAAGGGCATCGACCGACAATGGCTAATAATTACATTCAAAGCGTACGAGAGGACTGGCGAAAAGTAAAATGAACGAGGTGTGAAGCATTTTACCGTCACACAAGGTTGGAAAATTGCTTTTATTGGTCTGAATCAGTTGATGAATAAGGATTGTTTGCAACATCTATTTGTACTTCGATTATCGTTAAACTGATGAAACTTCAGTGTGTAGTATTAAATAATGTCTAAGTGAATTTGTAGCTAAGTTACTAACAACAAACAATAGATATTTACTCAATTTGAGTAGTGTTTAGTTTAGTTTAGTTAGTTGTGGACAGAGAAGCTTACGTTACAAAATTTCATAGACAAATCTACATTTAGAATGGAGTTTACAACTGAAAGGATATAGGCTTTGACATTTTTACCTAAAAACTACTTAAACTGTTAAAAATGTTTATTGTAACATCGCAGTGAGTTTCATTTTGTTTATAATTTAAAAAATGTGGAGCGAAGAGAAACGCGATGGAAATTATTATCTGAAAACGCGAATCCACAAATGATATTTATTATATCGTGAATAGAATATTTTATAGCAGTAACTTATTAATAAAATAAAAATATACAATAAAATAATTGTATATTTTATTTAATTTACTCACATATTAAAATTCTTACGTTGTAACGGCTTTCTATATACTTCAGTATTATTTACCATCTAGTGTTAAAAATCTGAACTACAGGAGAAGTATCCATTTTTTTCACAGTTCATTGTTACTTGGAAATAGTGTTAAGGATCAGACGATCTGAGCTATAGGTTCATAAGTGAACATCGAAATAACGGGAAGTATTGAATATTATTAAACTGATCTAAACACAATGGAAGTTGTCACTTAATGTATGTTAATTTTATATAAGAGTTTGAAACTTTATAATATGGATCTTAATAGACACTTAAGTCTTCTAATTGAAAGTACAATTATGAAATTGTCATCTTTTAATTGAAAGTACAACAATTATGAAATTGTCATCTTTTAATTGAAAGTACATTTATAGAATTGTTATCTTTTAATTGAAAGTACAATTATGAAATTGTCATCTTTTAATTGAAAGTACATTTATGGAACTGTCATCTTTTAATTGAAAGCACAATTATGGAATTGTCATCTTTTAATTGAAAGTACAATTATGGAATTTTCATCTTTTAATTGAAAGTACATTTATGGAACTGTCATCTTTTAATAGAAAGTACATTTGTGGAATTGTCATCTTTTAATTGAAAGTACAATTATGGAATTGTCATCTCTTAATGGAAAGTACATTTATGGAATTGTCATCTTTTAATTGTAAGTACATTTATGGAACTGTCATCTTTTAATTGAAAGTACAATTATGGAATTGTCATCTCTTAATGGAAAGTACATTTATGGAATTGTCATCTTTTAATTGAAAGTACATTTATGGAACTGTCATCTTTTAATTGAAAGTACAATTATGGAATTGTCATCTTTTAATTGAAAGTACATTTATGGAATTGTCATCTTTTAATTGAAAGTACATTTATGGAATTGTCATCTTTTAATTGAAAGTACAATTATGGAATTGTCATCTTTTAATTGAAAGTACATTTATGGAATTGTCATCTTTTAATTGAAAGTACATTTATGGAATTGTCATCTTTTAATTGAAAGTACAATTATGGAATTGTCATCTTTTAATTGAAAGTACAATTATGGAATTGTCACCTTTTAATTAAAATTGGTCATTGATTGAGTGGGTGAAATAGTCTTGAAAATTAGATACGAGTGCAATGCAACAAAATTTGATTGACTTTTAGGTCTTATAACTCCGAGACATTGTCGAAGGAAGGTCATCTCGTTCTTTTCTGAGCAGTAGGTGCAAGAAATACTCCCAGTTGTAAATTCACTTCCTGTCCTATATTTATTAAGAAAATAAAAGTGAAATGTAGTAAATGAAGTAACTTACATAACCAAAACTCTTGAGTTTTGAGCTTCATTCCAATTTCCTCAACACAATCTGAACAGAAATATTTGAGTAAACAGTTCACATTTTAAATATTTTTCTTTAATAACAAAAGTTTCAAAACCTTTTTTAATCGAAGTGGTTGTAGAGGGGGGAAGGAGACTTTCAAGAGTTAATGTTGACAAATATTAAACATGGAACACGAAATTTTTCCCAGAAATTATAATAATAAACAAATTGTTTGTTTTAAGACTTAATAAAATTACTAAAGACTGAACACTTTCAGTGCAATCTAAAAAATCAGAAACCTTTGTAATTGTGATATTGGTAATCCAAAATTGAAAGAGCGCCATTTTGTTTTGTTAGTGAACGCTTCTATTGGACGTCAATATTAGAGTCAAAACTAATTATTCTGAAGTTTCAGTATATTGTAGGTTGGAATTCGAAAGATTCGAGTGATGAACAAAGCTTGAAAATTGGAGTTTTTTGAATCTCGAATCTTGTTTCAAAATTCGCGGAATTCGAGGATTCGAATGTCCCATCCCGAGTTTTTTCTATACCACGCAACACACTTGACGGCAGGATTCCCCTAGCCTAGCGTCAGCAGAGCGTAGCGGCTCACATGAACGAAGGACACCATCCATGCTCGATGAGGAATTCGGACCTACGAAGCTTCAGATCTTGTCGACTACTGGGAACGCGTCTTACACTACATACCCGCCTGGTCAGTCATTTTTCATTGTTATGAGATGAAATTACGTGAAATTAAATTAAGTTTAATGTTAATTAAAATGTGTCTCAGTGAAACGTACAGCAGAGTCCGTATACGTCAGTTTCTGTCAGATGCGTTTCCAATTCACTGTGGGCTAAAGCAAGGAGATGCACTATCACCTTTACTTTTTAACTTTGCTCTAGAGTATGCCATTAGGAAAGTCCAGGATAACACAGAGGGCTTGGAATTGAACGGGTTACATTAGCTTCTTGTCTATGCGGATGACGTGAATATGTTAGGAGAAAATCCACAAACGATTAGGGAAAACACGGGAATTTTACTGGAAGCAAGTAAAGCGATCGGTTTGGAAGTAAATCCCGAAAAGACTAAGTATATGATTATGTCTCGTGATCAGAATATTGTACGAAATGGAAATATAAAAATTGGAAATTTATCCTTCGAAGGGGTGAAAAAATTCAAATATCTTGGAGCAACAGTAACAAGTATAAATGACACTCGGGAGGAAATTAAACGCAGAATAAATATGGCAAAAGCCTGTTATAATTCGGTTGAGAAGCTTTTGTCGTCTAGTCTGCTGTCAAAAAATCTGAAAGTTAGAATTTATAAAACAGTTATATTACCGGTTGTTCTGTATGGTTGTGAAACTTGGACTCTCACTCTGAGAGAGGAACATAGGTTAAGGGTGTTTGAGAATAAGGTGCTTAGGAAAATATTTGGGGCTAAGCGGGATGAAGTTACAGGAGAATGGAGAAAGTTACACAACGCAGAACTGCACGCATTGTATTCTTCACCTGACATAATTAGGAACATTAAATCCAGACGTTTCAGATGGGCAGGACATGTAGCACGTATGGGCGAATCCAGAAATGCATATAAAGTGTTAGTTGGGAGACCGGAGGGAAAAAGACCTTTGGGGAGGCCGAGACGTAGATGGGAAGATAATATTAAAATGTATTTGAGGGAGGTGGGATATGATGATAGAGACTGGATTAATCTTGCACAGGATAGGGACCGATGGCGGGCTTAGGTGAGGGCGGCAATGAACCTTCGGGTTCCTTAAAAGCCAGTAAGTAAGTAAGTAAGTTAAGTGGGTGAAATAAAATTTTTGAACTTGAGAATTTTCGTACTCATTATATTACTTACTTATGCCTCTTAAGGAACCAGAAGGTTCATTGCCGCCCTCACACAAGCCCGCCATCGGTCCCTATCCTCAGCAAGATTAATCCAGTCTCTACCATCATATCCCACCTCCTTCAAATCCATTTTCATATTATCCTCCCATCTACGTCTCGGTCTTCTCAAAGGTCTTTTTCCCTCCTGCCTCCCAATGAACACTCTATATGCACTTCTTAATTCGTCCATACATGCTACATGACCTGCCCATCTCAAACGTCTGATTTAGTATTCCTAATTATGTCAGGTGAAGAATACAATGCGTGCAGTTCTGTGTTGTGTAACTTTCTCCATTCTCCTGTAACTTCATCCCTCTTAGCCCCAAATATTTTCCTAAGCACCTTATTCTCAAACACCTTTAACCTCTGTTCCTCTCTCAAAGTGAGAGTCCAAGTTTCACAACCATACAGAACAACCGGTAATATAATATAGTTTTATTAATCTTTCAGCTTTTTTGAGAGCAGACTAGATGACAAAAGGTCCTTAACCGAATAATAACAGGCATTTCCCATATTTTTTCTGCGTTTAATTTCCTCCCGAGTGTCATTTATATTTGTTACTGTTGCTCCAAGATATTTTAATTGTTCCACCTCTTCAAAGGATAAATTTACAATTTTTACTTAATTTTATTATCCACCATAGATATTCAGAAGAGGTTTGTGATTTAACTTTTATATTGCTGGCGAGAAAAGTGTAAACAAGTTCATAACGTTATATACAGTCTATATACCTTCGTATTGAGCGACTGACGAGGATATGAATTCCTGATCGTTAGGGACGCTACAAATGACTTAATCCGTTAGAAAGGGAACTTCTTACTCTCGTCCTGATTTTTCACATGATAAGTCGAACATTCGAGACCTTTCATCAACAATGGTAAACGTCTTCTGAATATTTCGACATTGCTTTCACCCTCGTTTAGAATGAACCAAGAATCAGTTCGCTCAACGTCAGGGATCGAACCGAAATTTACGGAATGACACACCGTATTAGCTCTGAGCCATGAAAGGAACTTGTTAAGGTAAGTTTGCAAACTCTGTGTTAGCGAAAACCGTGTTTTCCAGCGTAGGAATTATATAATCGCATTTGCTGCTGATTAATAAAACGATAAACTAATTAAGCACAGTAATGAACTTTCTGATTCCCGCCTCAATAAGAACAGAGTGTACTTTGAGTCTGAAACTGCGTGACCGGAAGTCAGATAACATCGCAGTGTATTTTTTTAACTTGGAGGAGACAGCGTTTATCGACGTTTTCACTACTTATTTTCAGAGATAGAAGCCCTATAAATTTTGTGGTCAAATTGTATGAAATATATGTACATAAAACGAATTGTAACTACGAATTCATTTCATATTTCTGTGGAAAGCTGTGTTTCCTAATCTTGTCAAAACGTTTTTGTTATCCCCCCCCCCCTCAAAAAGAAAACAACTCTGGAGTTGTTATGTAGACTCTGTAGACCTGACTATCTTTCCTAAACGTAAGCCAGTTATGTTAGTTCAGTTCACGATTTTGTGGGAAATACAGCACTTCAATTAACTTATATATACAGGGTGGAAGTGAAATAATCCTGCAGATTTTCAGAGCGAATAGCTCATGTTGCATATAATAATAGTACATTATGCAACGAGTCTGTAATGGTAGTAATTAAGACGCGAGTATGTTTGTTTATAAAAAGGAGCGCAAGCGAGTTTCATAATTTTTATACGAGCGTCTTAATTACCATTATAGGCAAGTTTCATACGACTTTTTATGCTCGACCATATTTCTGACTTGAAATTATTCATAAGTACACTTCGTGGAATTGCCAGGAGAGTCGCAAGGTTTACTGTGCACGCGGTATAGACTGTATGAGAAGGGGGCGTGCAACGGATGAAGTATGCCTCTGATGTAAACACTGAGCAGCATACTGCGGTTACAATAAAACCTGTATCCAGCATTCAAGAAATATAATGAATGATCATTGAAGTAGGAAATGTCTAAACATGTAAATACACATATATAGATATATTCTTCTTCTTATTTGGTATTACAGCCCAGGTGGGCCTTAACCTCCTCTATGGCTCTCTTCCATCCTTCTCTATCCATCGCCAACTCCCTCCAATTCCTTATTCCTAATCTATTCACATCCACTCGTACACAGTTCCACCATCTTGTTCTCGGTCTTCCTCTTAATCTGGTTCCATCTGGGTTGTTATTGAAGACAATCTTCACTTTCCTTGTTGTTTCCATCCTTGTGACGTGTCCCAACCATCTCAGTCTTTGACATCTTATGTGCGCCTCCAAATCCGATTCCTTGTACAGTTCGTATATCTCATTATTATATCTGGCTCTCCATCCATCCACTGTTTCAATTGCTCCGAATATCCTTCTTAAGATTTTCCTCTCAAATACTGCTAGTTGTTTGCATGTATTTTTATTCAGAACCCATGTTTCTGTACCATATGTTATAATGGGTCTTATTAGGGTTTTGTAAATCTTGATTTTGATTTCTCTAGATATTATTTTATTTTTAACAATTGGTAAAAGTGAATAATATGCCCTGTTAGCCAGATTTATTCTTCTTTGTACCTCATTCCTTAGGTCATTATTTGCTGTCAATATTGATCCGAGATATGTAAATTCTTTTACTTTTTCAAACTTATATGTTCCCATTTTAACTTCCTTCACTTGATCATTTTGTCTTTTGGTGACTGACATAAATTTAGATTTCTTTGTATTTATTTTAAATCCCAGCTTCTGAGTTTCCTTATCCAATGCTATCAAGGCTTCTTCAACATCTTGTATCCTTCTTCCGGTGATGATGACATCATCCGCATAGCCTAAAATCTGTTGTGTCTTATTAAAAATAGTTCCATTAATTTGGACTTCTGATTTTATTATTGCAATGTGTAGGGCTATATTAAACAAGAGAGGTGCCAGCCCATCTCCTTGCCTGGTTCCTTTCTCCAATTTAAAATTTTCAGTTGTGATCTTTCCTAATTTCACTGTTGCCTTTGGTTCAGATGACACAATTCTGCATACATTTATCAGTTTCCTTGGAAAACCGAGTTGATGCATGTGTCCCCATATTGTCCTAAGTATTAGATTATCATATGCAGATTCAAAATCTAAAAAGAGGCAGTGTAAATCGATGTTCTGTTCCCAGCATTTTTCTGTCTCTTGTCTCATTATGAATAGCTGGTCCACCGTCGATCTTCCCGGTCTGAATCCGCACTGATAGTCCCCTACTATTCCTTCCATATATGGTAACATTTTTTTATATAGGATGTTAGTCAAAATTTTATAAACTGTACACAGTAAAGTTATTGCCCTATAGTTCTCACATATCATATTATCACCCTTTTTATGTATTGGAACTATCATCCCTGTTCTCCACTCCTCAGGAATAGTCTCGGTTACCCATATCCTTTGTATCAAATATAATATTGTCTTTTTAAGTTCTTTACCACCCTTTTTAATCATTTCTGTTGTTATGTGGTCACACCCAGGAGCCTTGTTATTCTTCAACTTATCTATTGCCATTTCCACGTCGATCATCTTAGGTGGTTCTACTAAAGGTTCAGCTGTATATACTTCTTGTTCCATTTGCTCACTTTCTCTTTCATTTCTTAGTTTAAAGTGGTCTTCATAATATTCTTTCCATCTTTCCAAAGCTTGCGCTTCATTACTAATAATTTCTCCTTTACTGTTTTTAATCAGTTTAGTTTGAGGTTTAAATCCTTTCTTGAAGTAATTAACCTCCTTATAAAAGTTTCTAGCACTTTGATTGTTATATTCTATACTTATATTGCTCAGTTTCTCATGTAGCAATGCTCTCTTCTTATTTCTAAACATGTGGTTTGCTTCCTTTCTTTTATTTTTATACTCTAATTCATTTTGCCGAGTATATCTTCCTATCATCTTCTTATATGCTTTGTTTTTCTCTTCTAATATCAATAAGCACTCTTCATCAAACCAGTCATTTCTTTTTGGTTTATCTTGTCTACCTAGTATCTTATCAGCTGCTTTATTGATACTAGTTTTAATTTCTCTCCACATATCGTTTATATTATCTTCATTCTCATTAAATATATTTAAGTCTAAGTTGTTAGTGACTTCTCTGGCGTAGTCCTCTGAGGTGGTTCTGTTCTCAAGCTTATCTATATCCCATTTAATCCATTCTCTTCTTTCCTGTTTGTTTGCCTTTACTATTTTTACTCTGATCTTTGCTCTAACTAGATAGTGGTCTGATCCTATATCTGCTCCTCTCAGGCTTCTTATATCATTTACAGCTGAACTGTGTCTTCTATCCGTCAATATATGGTCTATCTGGTTTGATATTTGGCCATTTGGGGAGCGCCATGTCTCTTTATGTATGTTTTTGTGTGGAAACCATGTTCCACCGACTGTTAGATCTCTTCCGATTGCGAATTCTACCATTTTCTTCCCATTATCGTTTGTTGCATCATGTAAACTATGTTGTCCACATGCTGGAGCTAAAAAGGCTTCTTTGCCAACCTTGGCATTAAAATCACCTAAAACTATTTTCATGTCGTGTTTGGGAGTACTGTCAAATACATTCTCTAGTTGATTGTAAAATATCTCCTTAGTTTCCTCTAATTTGTCTTCGGTTGGTGCGTGGGCTGATATAAGTGTCACATTATAAAATTTGGTTTTAATTCTTAGCATGCAGATTCTCTCATTATATGGTTTAAAATCAATAACATTATCCGCCACTCTCTTAGCCACATAAAAACCTGTTCCAAACTCATGTTTCCCCGTTCCATTACCACTATAAAATATTGTATATTTTTTTTGATGTATTACCCCATTACCTGGCCATCTCATCTCTTGTAGTCCACATATATCAATTTTGTACACGGACAATTGTTCTGCTAATTCTTTCATTCTTCCAGTGATGTATAAAGAGCGTATATTCCAAGTCGCACAATTAATATCATTAATCATATAGATATATTAACTCTTAAAATTTAATTTAATATACTCACATCATCCTTGAATATGTGCATTGCAGTGGAGAGTTACGTACATTTTGAGCGACTGCAAAGTAACCTCCTCCGATGGTCACTTAAACAGTTTTTATTTTGGGAAAATGTACGATCAACATCACACGATGTAATACGTAGATATTTGAAGAATGGAAAGTCACTACTTTTTAGTACACCAACTTCAGATGTCTTGTTGTGACCTGATGGTACATCATTTATAATACGAAGTTGTGAATAGGCAGAATTTTTTAGCAATAATGTTTCTCAACTTACATTTCACTTTTTCTGAAATTAGCGAATTGTTATTTTGGATAACGGTTTGTGATACGTTATACACTATATTAGGGGCTTCTGAGAGTTGTAGTTTAGACGATTCTAACAGGGTGATGCTTTTGTACACGATTTTAAAATTAGAATCAATGAACTGAACATCTTCCAATAGCTGTTCAGAAGGCAATGATTTTACAGCTGCAACAGCGGAACTGTCTGTGCTATCCAATTCATCAATTACCTCAATTATTTTGTCTTAATGTTCTGCATAATAATTAACAGCATCCAACCACGTTCCCCAACGGGTCAAGACTGGCTGCGGGGGTAAGGGCATTCCAGGGGCAATTATTTGGAACAGCAACACTCTCATTGTAGTATGTTTGATTGAATTCTTGTCTGCACTGAACAGATGTTAAACTTTGACTATTCCAAACACAGTAATGCAAAAAGAAGTGCTTACATAGGTGTACATTAGCTGTAGCTGCTCTATCTGTTTGGACCGGTCACAACTCTTAACATGAACTGCTTATACTACGAGACCGGGCGGTCGCTCACCTCCCCTATAGTACCGTACATCGGCAACCTGATTGCATGCTGCGTGTGGCAATTTAACGAAGTCTGTTCATAAGTATTCATGTTATGGTTATGTAAGTGAGGAGCGGAACTGACCTTCTAAATTATGAAATGTGTGCAGACGCGAAAGTATTAATTTTTTCCGAGGAACGAATGTCATTGACCTTGATATAATGTAGAGAATAACATGAACATTGATCTTGATATAACCTGGAAATTGATTTAGAATTGAAAAACGAGGTAACAAATTGAATTTATTTGAATATTATTTACATTTAACGCTAATTATTATAGTAACAGAACATAATCTTCTTCGACAATATTGGATTTCCAGCCTCCGTTACATTTCGCTAGTTGTCTTTCGATTGCATATCCGAGAATAATCGATACTTGCGCTTTTATAATGCTACAATGGTGATTTCTCATTGGCTGAACAACTGAACTATAATGAATAGGTGTACTTTAATGAGGTGCATAATTACTACATTTAGGCATGGTCGAGCATAAAACAATATAATACCATATTGACGGAAGGTCCATAGTTTTCTCAGAAATTTTTTTTTCCCAAATGTTTAACACCCTCTTCTTCGGCAACTATTGTGACTAGGATCGTAATTTTTATCTATATCGATAGAAAATCTAATAAAGAATCATTTATCCCTCTGTCGTATTTCAATAGCGTGTACGGTTTGCGTGTAAATTTAATTAAAAACCACTAATTTAAGCCACTGAATGATGCGAACAGATTGCAACGTTGTAGTCAGAGAGAGAGGTTGGCGTAGCGAGACAGACCTGAGTTCGTTGGCCTCTTACGTCTGTATTTCGAGAGAAAAGAGAACTGTGTTAGCTGCGATGTTGCCAGACTGCTGAAATTTCTAACTCAATTTTCTAATTAACCGTGCATTTAATCACAAAACGTATTGTGACTTTTAATTTAAACAACAATGTGGTTTTTACTTCTATCTTTAATCACACCCATCAACAATGGGTATTTCACTCCACACAGCAACACAGTATTCGTTATTACACTCCACAGACGACAATGACTATTCGCGTTTATTATTGAGAACAACAACAATGTACTCCTAATCTCAACTAATGTTCACAAAGCACAAACCAGAACTCTGAAAGAGTATAGGAATTAATAAAAACGTTTCCTATTAAAGTTGTTTGTTTTGAAGAGCTCTATCAAATAGTACCAAATTAGACCGGACTCCCATTTGACATTTTAAAGTGATACGCCACTGACTCTACTTCCTGTTAAGATTGATTGATGAAATCAAGCTCAAGTGAAAGTTCACTTGTTCTTTAGTAATAAATATTTTTATCTCGAAAATTTTAATGCACTAGTTTCCGAAATAAATTACTGTTACGGGTGGCCTGAATCATCCTTTACATTAATACCTAAATATGAAGAATTTCATTAAGTTATGATTCCAATTGTTCTGCAATTTATAAATGTTGGACTACACTTCTCGATCAAGTAGGTAGTGTTACAGTTAAGACAGCGCTGTACAAAAGCAAGCTAGACGACGTACACTTATTTCTCAATGAAAGGCAGATAAATCTCTACTTGTCTGCAGGAAATGGAGCCCTGTTCTACCGTGTAGCCGCACATGCTAACAGAGTCACGGTCGAGCACTACATTAGTTTATATGACTGCTACATATGGCTTCGCATTCCAAACAATGTGCTAGTTCGTCTGTACGGCAGAAAACATACTTCACTAGTTAATTAGTGTCTGCATTAGTGCTCTGTGAACACATGGGGCGAACCGAGTGGCTGTAACGTGTGCATAAACACGTTCACAGGTTTAGTTAGTTATTCACTTTGCGATAACGGTTCATTTACATGACAAATTTAACCAACTTTGTGCAGTTTGTATCAAATAGTTGAGATTGTAAATTGCAAGTTGATACTATCTATACTGACATGACTAAAGCATTTGACAAGATTAATCACTATCTTCTTTTGTCCAAATTAAATAATTATGGTTTCTCACAACAAATGTTAAAATTAATGACATCATATTTAAGAAATATGACAGCAATATGTTAAATACCATCAATGCGAGTCATATATTTACACTGCGAATTCTGGAGTACCTCAAGGCTCAAATCTTGGCCCACTATTATTCCTGATTTATATTAATTTATTTTTATTTTATTGGGTTATTTCACGACACTGTATCAACAACATCTAGGTTATTTGATTTGATTACCCCCCTTTGATTTGATTACCTGGTTGGGTTTTTCCGAGGTTTCCCCCGCCGAAAAGGCAAATGCCGGGTAATATTTTGGCGAATCCTCGGACCTCATTTCATCTCACTACATCTCGCCAAAAAAAAAAAAAAAAAAAAAAAAAAAAAAAAAAAAAAAAAAAAAAAAAAATTGTACAACATTGTTAAAATTGTAGAAAATTACTAAATTGTAAAACTATAAAAATTTGTAAAAATTGTAATATTGTAAAATTTTGACATGTTCCACATCTTAAAGCTTCATTGCTCATGTAAGATCTATGGAATAAAATAAATTAATGAATGAATTTAGCGTCTGAATGATATGAAGGTGATAATGCCGGTGAAATGGGTCCGGGGCTCAGCACCGAAAGTTACCCAGCATTTGCACATATTGGGTTGAGGGAAAACCCCGGAAAAAACCTCAACCAGGTAACTTGCCCCGACCGGGATTCGAACCCGGGCCAGCTGGTTTCGCGGCCAGACGCGCTGACCGTTACTCCACAGGTGTGGACGATTTATATTAATGATTTGCCTCAAGTAATTAAATATTCAAAATGTTTACTTTATGCTGATGATCTAAAGATATTTAAATCGATACAAAATACGTCCGATCTAGAATCACTACAAATTGATATCAACAATATTTATCAATGGCTTTTAAATAATGGGTTAAACTTTAATACAAAAAAATGTTGTTATAAGACTTATACAAGGACTACATCTTATTTAAGAGGTAATTATACATTGAACGATGAACCATTACAACGAATATATTGTGTAAAAGATCTCGGTGTAACTATTAATCATAATTTGACTTTTCATAATCACATATTTAATATAACAAATAATGCTTTCAAAAATCTAGGTTTTATTATTAGAAATTCAAAAACTTTACAGAACACTTCGACTTTGACACTCCTTTTTAATTGTCACGTTCGCGCTAAATTGGAATATGCCTCTGTAATTTGGTCATCCACTTGCAAATCACATAGTAATCAAATTGAAAAAATTCAAAAACGATTCTCTAGATATGTATCTGTATTTTAGAAGATATCATTGTTCAGCCCTCCATAACAAAATTTCGTACAACAATCTACTTGCTGAATTTAATTTAATGTCTCTTGGAAGTCGTAGATTCCTTGCTGAACAACTTTTATTGTATAAAATATTCAACGGTCTACTGGATAATAGCGAAATATTATCACAAATCCAGATTAACGCTATAACATCACATTTAAGAAATCGTCAATTGTTATATTATAAAAAAACAAACACTTCACCACATAAAAATTCACCAGTGTTAAAAATGTGTTCAAATTTCAATGAAATATGTAAAACATGGGATCTAGATTTCTGCATTTGTTACATGGAATACAAACATTTTCTTATTAATATACTGAAGGTAGTTGATTTTATATAATATTGCTATTTGTTACTCTGTAATTTGCCAATTATAGCTACATTTTACATTTTTGGCTATGATAACTATATTTAACTATTTTTCATTAATTTTATTTTGTATTTTTCATTTATATCTATATCTGTATCTCTTATTTAGGTAGTATCTATTTGTCTGTTCTTTTTTTTTTCTTTCCTTTTCTCATTTCCCATTTTAATTTGTATTTACACTTGTATCTGTTTCATCTCTTTTTTTCATGTTATCTATGTTTTTTTTTTTTTTTTTTTTGTAAACGAATATCTGTACTGTCTATTGTAATTGGGGCTTTGCCCTGTTATTGGCATAAAAATAAATAAATAAATAAATAAATAAATAAATAAATAAATAAATATAACAACTTGTAACCAGAACATATTATCTGTAGTCGTTATATTCAATTTCCCTTTCTTTTCTCTCGCTTATTTCTCTGTAACCAGGGCCGCCGACAAAATTTATGGGCCCCTATGCGATACTGTACTCGGACCCCCGTTGAAAAAAGTAACAATTACAAGTTACCAGTTATTCTAACCATAATAATTATTTGCAAAATAAATAAAAGATAACCCCATACACAGATACGAACCTAAAAATATACACTTTTATTACGTTGAAAACTTTTAGCAAAACTTCACATTAGCACAAAACATTATACTCCTAAACACCTGTAATTTCTAACTTGCAGTCCAACAACAACAAACAACTCTCCTTGACTACATTGATGCAAAATCACCAATTTTATCATAAAAACTTAAAGACCTAGCAAGATCGCTCTCTAGACTAAGGAGGCCAGGTTACTCAGTCGTTCTTGACACACTGTTCATCTGAATACAGTTCCTTCATTTTGCTGAAGGATCTTTCAGCAACAGCAACTGTCACAGGAATTATTTTAATGGCTATACAAATAGTTGGGAATAAACTGTCCTGTTTTAATTCCCTCAGACTATTTAGGAGATTCATAGGTTTCGGTGGGGTTGGCCCTAAATTAGAGGCATGAATTGATTTGAAATATTTCGGCTCATCACTGATCTCTTTGTTAATATCTTCATGATGTTTTTCAAGTGGTCTAGCACCCATATTAATATCTTCCAATTTTTTCTGTCTCTCCTTGTGCTTCTCAGCTCCCGACTTATGCCTGTACTTGTCCATTGTGCAGTTAAACTATAACCAGTGACACTAATGAACAGAATTTACTAGACGAACGACAACGAAAAGACGAAAGTTTCGACACGAAACATACAATGTACTGAAAAGGAAACGTGATCCTGCGACTTCGGTTTGGAAGAGTCCATCAGCATATTGCGGTGGTAGTTAAAAAGCAAAAGCCAATAAAAATTTCCAATAAATGTCGTGTCGGTGAACGTTAATGCAGGAAACGATATTCTATTATACAGGGACGTCATTTTATTTTTACTCCAACTTTTATTGTACCTGAGTTTTTTAATGTACTTCACTCCCACCTCTTCTACTAACACACAGAACCAAGGCCGCAGTACTGAGTTAGTGATTATAATACGTTTTAGAAATATGTTCGCGTTTTCCAGTACCGAATATTGAATCATATTTTCGCACAGGTACTGTCGTCCGTTTGCCTACGTCGCATCCCGGTTTGCCCACCTGCTTCTGCTAGCTCCACTGTAAAGACTAATGGCTGGGCTTTCTTAGCTCTTTCCTGAAAACATTAATTTATGGTAGGAATTAATTGGAAGTCTACGTAATATTATGCAACTGTTTAAAATAACTTAAGTAAAAGGGCCTCGTTAAGTAATTAACTATCACGTGATCCCCCCCCCCTTTCTACGATTCTGCGACATAACCACTTGGACGGACAGTAGATAGCATGTCTGAGTAATTTTATCTGTGCGGGTCGGACAGAAGTGAAGACTGAATTTACAGTACTAAGGTACTCTTTTATAGAGTAGGTACAGAATTATTTAAACATGAGTTACTAAGTATGAAGGACGAAACTGGTAATTGGAATTAGGTATAATTGTCTATAGTGCGATAATATGCACAAAAGAACTCAAGCCTGTATCGAAATGAATGGCCACAATTTTCAAAAATGTCTTTAAATATCCATATTATGATTATTTTTCATTTTAACTACATTCTCTATGTCGTACGCTAATGTGCTGTAGACAGTATTATATACTCTGCATAATGAACACGTTCGCATGGATAACTCAGTTCGTGAGTAAAAACATTTATTGTTAATATTGTACTGTATTTTGATTAAACAAAACCTAATGAAAATTATCACACTCAAAATCGCGATATTTCCGACTTTATATAAATGGATGAACTACTTTTCTTCCCTCCTGTACCTAGTAAAGTGATTTGTTTGTATTTTACGCCAATATCACTGAACTCCAGTCGTGGAAGGGGGTAGCAAACGGTGTTTCCGGGTCCGAATCATTAATCCAAAGGTATAGCCAGGTTAATATTAAAAATGTTAGTAAAATAAAATGATTTCCCTTTATAAAAGTCATATGAAGTGGTAATTTGTATTAATTCTACTATTGTTGAGTTAATATGTCAAAAGTTATGTAACAAATGTTCTTACAAATTTTTATAGTACTCGTATGTATCTGTGAATAATTATTCATGATAATAAACAGTAATCAGACTCACTAGGGCTGGGAACTGAGCGGTTCGGTTCGGAGCAGTTACTGTGACGTCATTACTCGGTTGAACCGAGTACAGTACCGAGTACAAATTTGTGGGGGCAGGTTTAAAATTTAGATAGATTGAGTCGATTTAGAACGTACTTTGGAAGTGAAACCAAGCGTGTTTTAAAAGCGTTGTAGTAAAGCGCTTTCGCTTCGCCAATTGATGAGAAAAAAGTGCTTCTCTTTATTGCAAAATGGCGGTTGCAAATTTCATTAGCGTGATTACAACTATTTGCGGAGTTATTTTGTATGAAAGGCCTATTTAACTTTCAATATTGCTATATATGACGGACGAAATAAAATTGATAAAATAATTTATAATACTAACAGCTAATAAATTAACATGCGAGGTAAACGTTAAACGCTGCATCTAAGTAAAAAAGAAGACAGAAAGAAACGGGCTCCATGAAGCGCTGCCTAAAACACTTAAAAATAACACACAGAATTATTTACTATTACGGAAAGTGGGTAAAATAATCAATAAAACGTGGAATCTTAAACTGAAGAATATAATGTTTATTTATTTTATAACATTACTAGCCTTCAATACAACCATGTTCTCTTTGGTGAAGAGTAGTATTATTGATAAATTAAAGTAATTAGGTAACATAATTCGTAGAAATAAATACAAATGAAATGATGACTGATGAGATAACACAAATCCAATAAACACAAATAGAAGAAAAATATAATGCATTTCCTTTTTTAACATATTTTAATATTAATCAAACTCTCTATTATGATGATGATGATGATTATTATTATTATTATTATTATTATTATTATTATTATTATTATTATTATTATACTATACATTGATTAGATCCAAGCTTGAATATGCATCTGTTGTATGGAACTCCATTACTTCCACTGACTCGGCTAAATTGGAGAATATTCAAAGAAAATTTATTTCCTTGTGTTCTTATAGATTTTTACCAAATTCCGATTATAACTATGAGACTAATTGCAAATATTTTAATTGCGGTAGTTTGTTTACCAGACGTCAGGATCTTGATTATTTATTTTTTTTTTTTGTAAAGTCATTAAGGGTGATATTGATTGTGAATCTTTGATAAGCAATATCAGTCTTCATATTCCTGCTAAGGGTTTAAGATTTCATAAAATGTTTTATAATAGGAGTTATAAATCTCTCTCTCCGGTCTGCAGATGTATTAAATATGCTAATTTGCATGGATTGAACTTGGATCCATTTAATGTGTAGTATATCTTTTGAGTTTTTATGTCATTTTTATTAATTTATGCCATTGTCAATATATGTATTATACTATTCTTGCCAATTCATATCTTTACCATATTACTTATATTATTCCAGTCTTCATTTATTTGATTTCATTAATACATTTGTAATTCACTCTACTCAATTGCCATTATTTTTAATTATCTCACTGAACTAATTTTAATAATTATTATTTGTGCTATTTATTTTGTTGCATTTGGTCAATTGATTAATGTAGACTATTATATTGATTGTATTTCATCTCACTGCCATTTCTATCATTCATTCTCATCATCATTTGTTGTTTTGTTTGTATCTTGTACTAAACTGTAATTGGCCGTGTGCTGTTGTTTCGCACATTAATATTATAAATAAATAAATAAATAAAATTATTATTATGTACAGTAATATGTTCAGACTGTCAATGTTCATTAGGTCCACTTCACAGGTCATATAATAGGATGAACTCCTCTTCAATACTAGAGGCATTTCAGCCCGCCTTGGGGATAAGAAAATAATCTGTCCTGCAGCAGAAAATATTTAAATACAACAGTACCTACGTTGTTGTCTGCTAGAATTAAGTAAAACACGCGAACTCTGTTTGAACGTTTGAACTGACCGATAACGGCTACGGTTAACCGAGTAACTCCGGTGCTCCGCTGCCAAGCACATAAACCGATAGAACCGAGTAACTCAACAGTTCTACTCGCTCCGTCCCCAGCTCTAAGACCCACTTAATCTGACGGGCCCTTATTACTCACGGGCCCATATGCACTCACCCCCTTTGCCCCCCCTTCTCGGCGGCCCTGTCTGTGACTATTTATATTTCACAAAGTATTGCCAAGGTTTCAATTGTCTGGAAGTGTGACATTGTCCACTGTTTGAAAACAGATATAAAGGTCTTATGTCCGCCTTGTCGTAAATTGCTTTCTACATTCTCATCTTTGAAGATGACAAGTGAAACACGCGGCTAAGCTGAGCAGCTACACCGCTGCAGAAATTGCCTCCAGTAATACGTTGTCAACGTGACATGATCCCAGGAGATCGGGAGAAACAGGGATGCAGCGAAACTTGGCTCGGAAAATGAAAGTGCGAGAAATAATTTAATTCGCTTCTATTAAACTGTACTAATAAACATGTGAGTATCCATACTGATTTCTTAGGCAGGGTGCACACAGGATAAGACGCGACGCTACGGTTTGCTTTACAACGCCTTGCGACAACTTAAAACCAGCGTATAGGTAATTAAGTACAGTAGCGTGCAAATTAATGCGAACAACGTAATTACTTAAGCAAAAACACTCAAACGGGATAAAAAAAAAGGATCTAAGACATACCTCAGTAATCTATGTGGCCTCCCTTGTTCCTAATAACAGCTCTGAGATGATTTGGCATGGATTCCACTAAT